>NC_060177.1:55753322-55985822 GCF_021184085.1 Oncorhynchus gorbuscha | reverse complement strand
TAAGGAAAGGGTGCTTAGCCCCCTCTAGCCAGTGTCTCCACACCTTCAGGGCCTTAACCACCTATCCCCCACATCATAATTTAACTCCGCTGGCCCGAGTTTCTTTGAAAAAAAGGCACAGGGGCGGAGCTTCGGTGGCGCACCCGAACGCTGTGAGAGCACCGCTCCAACCCCAGCCTCGGATGCGTCCACCTCTACTATAAACGCCAAAGAAGGGTCCGGATGCGCCAACACCGGCGCCTCAGTAAACATCGCCTTCAACTTATGAAAAGCTCCGTTCGCCTCTGCTGACCACTGCAAACGCACCGCCCCCCCCTTCAGCAGTGAGGTAATAGGGGCCGCTACCTGACCAAAACCCCGGATAAACCTCCGGTAGTAATTAGCAAACCCCAAGAACCGCTGCACCTCCTTTACCGTTGTCGGAGTCGGCCAATTACGCACGGCCTTTACGCGGTCATCCTCCATTACCAACCCAGAGCTGGAAGTGCGATAACCCAGGAAGGAAACTGATTGTTTGTAAAACTCACATTTCTCCGCCTTCACATACAGGTCACGCTCCAGCAGTCGTCTAAGAACCTTGCGCACAAGAGATACATGCGCAGTGCGTGTAGTGGAGTAGATTAAAGTATCGTCAATATACACCACTACACCCTGTCCGTGCAGGTCTCTGAGAATCTCATCCACGAAGGATTGAAATATAGCTGGAGCATTATTTAAACCGTATGGCATGACGAGGTACTCATAATGGCCAGAAGTAGTGCTAAATGCAGTTTTCCACTCATCTCCCTCCCGAATACGCACCAGATTATAAGAACTCCTGAGATCCAGTTTAGTGAAGAACTGCGCTCCGTGAAATGATTCCACTGCCATAGCAATGAGAGGTAGTGGGTAACTAAAACCCACTGTGATGGAATTTAGACCTCTATAATCAATACACGGACGTAAACCACCATCTTTTTTCTTCACAAAAAAGAAACTCGAAGAGACAGGTGACATGGAGGGCCGAATGTACCCCTGTCCCAGAGCCTCAGTGATATAAGTTTCCATAGCCACCTTCTCCTCCTGGGACAAAGGATACACATGTCTTCTGGGGAGTGCAGCATTACCCTGGAGGTTTATCACGCAATCCCCCTGCCTATGGGGTGGTAATTGGGTCGCCTTCTTTTTACTGAAAATGATAGCCAAATCGTCATACTCAGCTGGAATGCGCGCGGTGGAAACCTGGTCTGGACTCTCCACCGTTGTCGCACCGATGGAAACCCCTACACACCTGCCTGAACACTCATCAGACCACCCCTGTAGAGTTCCCTGTTTCCACGAAATCGTAGGATTATGAATAGCTAGCCAGGGAATCCCCAGTACAACTGGAAACGCAGGTGAATCGATAAGGAACAAACTCATTCGCTCCTTGTGATTCCCCTGCGTAATCATCTCCAACGAAATTGTGGCTTTCTTCACCAGCCCTGACCCTAATGGTCGACTATCTAAAGAGTGCACGGTAAAAGGGGGGTCTACTTTTACTAACGGAATCCTCAACCTCTGAGCGAGTCCACATTCTATAAAGTTTCCAGCTGCGCCTGAATCTACCAGTGCCTTATGCTGGAGAGAAATCAAATCAAATCAAATTTGATTTGTCACATACACATGGTTAGCAGATGTTAATGCGATTGTAGCGAAATGCTTGTGCTTCTAGTTCCGACAATGCAGTGATAACCAACAAGTAATCTAACTAACAATTCCAAAACTACTGTCTTACACACAGTGTAAGGGGATAAATAATATGTACATAATGATATATGAATGAGTGATGGTACAGAGCAGCATACAGTAGATGGTATCGAGTACAGTATATACATATCAGATGAGTATGTAGACAAAGTAAACAAAGTGGCATAGTTAAAGTGGCTAGTGGTACATGTATTACATAAGGATGCAGTCGATGATGTAGAGTACAGTATATACGTATGCATATGAGATGAATAATGTAGGGTAAGTAACATTATATAAGGTAGCATTGTTTAAAGTGGCTAGTGATATATTTACATCATTTCCCATCAATTCCCATTATTAAAATGGCTGGAGTTGGGTCACTGTCAATGACAGTGTGTTGGCAGCAGTCACTCAATGTTAGTGGTGGCTGTTTAACAGTCTGATGGCCTTGAGATAGAAGCTGTTTTTCAGTCTCTCGGTCCCAGCTTTGATGCACCTGTACTGACCTCGCCTTCTGGATGATAGCGGGGTGAACAGGCAGTGTCTCGGGTGGTTGATGTCCTTGATGATCTTTATGGCCTTCCTGTAACATCGGGTGGTGTAGGTGTCCTGGAGGGCAGGTAGTTTGCCCCCGGTGATGCGTTGTGCAGACCTCACTACCCTCTGGAGAGCCTTACGGTTGAGGGCGGAGCAGTTGCCGTACCAGGCAGTGATACAGCCCACCAGGATGCTCTCGATTGTGCATCTGTAGAAGTTTGTGAGTGCTTTTGGTGACAAGCCAAATTTCTTCAGCCTCCTGAGGTTGAAGAGGCGCTGCTGCGCCTTCTTCACGATGCTGTCAGTGTGAGTGGACCAATTCAGTTTGTCTGTGATGTGTATGCCGAGGAACTTAAAACTTGCTACCCTCTCCACTGCTGTTCCATCGATGTGGATAGGGGGGTGTTCCCTCTGCTGTTTCCTGAAGTCAACAATCATCTCCTTAGTTTTGTTGACGTTGAGTGTGAGGTTATTTCCTAACACCACACTCCGAGGGCCCTCAACTCCTCCCTGTAGGCCGTCTCGTCGTTGTTGGTAATCAAGCCTACCACTGTTGTGTCGTCCGCAAACTTGATGATTGAGTTGGAGGCGTGCATGGCCACGCAGTCGTGGGTGAACAGGGAGTACAGGAGAGGGCTCAGAACGCGCCCTTGTGGGGCCCCCGTGTTGAGGATCAGCGGGGAGGAGATGTTGTTGCCTACCCTCACCACCTGGGGGCGACCCGTCAGGAAGTCCAGTACCCAGTTGCACAGGGCGGGGTCGAGACCCAGGGTCTCGAGCTTGATGACGAGCTTGGAGGGTACTATTGTGTTGAATGTAGTCGATGAACAACATTCTCACATAGGTATTCCTCTTGTCCAGCTGGGTTAGGGCAGTGTGCAGTGTGGTTGAGATTGTATCGTCTGTGGACCTATTTGGGCAGTAAGCAAATTGGAGTGGGTCTAGGGTGTCAGGTAGGGTGGAGGTGATATGGTCCTTGACTAGTCTCTCAAAGCACTTCATGATGACGGAAGTGAGTGCTACGGGGCGGTAGTCGTTTAGCTCAGTTACCTTAGCTCTCTTGGGAACAGGAACAATGGTGGTCCTCTTGAAGCATGTGGGAACAGCAGACTAGTATAGGGATTGATTGAATATGTCCGTAAACACACCGGCCAGCTGGTCTGCGCATGCTCTGAGGGCGCGGCTGGGGATGCCGTCTGGGCCTGCAGCCTTGCGAGGGTTAACACGTTTAAATGTCTTACTCACCTCGGCTGCAGTGAAGGAGAGACCGCATGTTTTCGTTGCAGGCCGTGTCAGTGGCACTGTATTGTCCTCAAAGCGGGCAAAAAAGTTATTTAGTCTGCCTGGGAGCAAGACATCCTGGTCCGTGACTGGGCTGGGTTTCTTCTTGTAGTCCGTGATTGACTGTAGACCCTGCCACATGCCTCTTGTGTCTGAGCCATTGAATTGAGATTCCACTGTACTGTACTGACGCTTAGCTTGTTTAATAGCCTTGCGGAGGGAATAGCTGCACTGTTTGTATTCGGTCATGTTGCCAGACACCTTGCCCTGATTAAAAGCAGTGGTTCGCGCTTTCAGTTTCACGCGAATGCTGCCATCAATCCACGGTTTCTGGTTAGGGAATGTTTTTATCGTTGGTATGGGAACGACATCTTCGGCGCACGTTCTAATGAACTCGCACACCGAATCAGCGTATTCGTCAATATTTTTATCTGACGCAATACGAAACATGTCCCAGTCCACGTGATGGAAGCAGTCTTGGAGTGTGGAGTCAGCTTGGTCTGACCAGCGTTGGACAGACCTCAGCGTGGGAGCCTCTTGTTTGAGTTTCTGCCTGTAGGCAGGGATCAGAAAAATGGAGTCGTGGTCAGCTTTTCCAAAAGGGGGCGGGACAGGGCCTTATATGCATCGCGGAAGTTAGAGTAACAATGATCCAAGGTTTTACCACCCCTGGTTGCGCAATCGATATGCTGATAAAATTTAGGGAGTCTTGTTTTCAGATTAGCTTTGTTAAAATCCCCAGCTACAATGAATGCAGCCTCCGGATAAATGGTTTCCAGTTTGCAAAGAATTAAATAAAGTTCCTTCAGAGCCATCGATGTGTCTGCTTGGGGGGGATATATACGGCTGTGATTATAATCGAAGAGAATTCTCTTGGAAGATAATGCGGTCTACATAAGATTGTGAGGAATTCTAAATCAGGTGAACAGAAGGATTTGAGTTCCTGTATGTTTCCTTCAACACACCATGTCTCGTTAGTCATGAGGCATACGCCCCCGCCACTCTTCTTACCAGAAAGATGTTTGTTTCTGTCGGCGCGATGCGTGGAGAAACCCGTTGGCTGCACCGCATCGGATAGCGTCTTCCCAGTGAGCCATGTTTCCGTGAAGCAGAGAACGTTGCAGTCTCTGATGTCCCTCTGGAATGCCACCCTTGCTCGGATTTCGTCAACCTTGTTGTCAAGAGACTGGACATTGGCAAGAAGAATGCTGGGAAGTGGTGCGCGATGTGCCCTTGTTCGGAGTCTGACCAGAAGACCGCCTCGTTTCCCTCTTTTTCGGAGTCGTTTTCTTGGGTCGCTGCATGCGATCCATTCCGTTGTCCTGTTTGTAAGGCAGAACACAGGATCCGCGTCGCGGAAAACATATTCTTGGTTGTACTGATGGTGAGTTGACGCTGATCTTATATTCAGTAGTTCTTCTCGACTGTATGTAATGAAACCTAAGATGACCTGGGGTACTAATGTAAGAAATAACACGTAAAAAAACAAAAAACTGCATAGTTTCCTAGGAAGGCGAAGCGAGGCGGCCATCTCTGTCGGCGCCGGAAGTATGAAGCGAAGGAGAATAATTAAGGAAACAAATTAATAGGAACATGTGACCAACAGGAAACTCTGGGAGAGTGTGGTGCTTACTAACCTGGGGTGACCGATGAGTGTTCTGCCTGCCCTCTCTATTCCCAGATGAATTCCTCCAGCACCGACCAGACGTGTGCCCTCTCCGGCCACAACTGGTACAGGAGGAGCTTCCTCCTCCGATCTCCCTTGACGCGGTCCCTCCTAGCTTCATCGGGATAGGAGCAGGAGGGTCAGGAGGTAGTACTGACAGGACCCTTTCAGAACGTCCACGAGCAGCTAGCAGATGGTCCAACCGGATCGACAGGTCTATCAGTCCATCCAGGCTAAGTGTAGTATCCCGACCGGCCAGCTCCCTACGGACGTCCTCTCTCAGGCTACACCTGTTATGGTCGATCAGGGCCCTGTCGTTCCACCCTGCTCCCGCAGCCAAGGTCCGGAACTCCAGCGCGAAGTCCTGCGCGCTCCTCGTCCCCTGTCTGAGATGGAACAATCTCTCACTCGCCGCTCGACCCTCTGGAGGGTGATCGAACACGGCCCTGAAACGGCGGGTGAACTCCGGGTAGTTGTCCCTCGCTGAGTCGGGCCCGTTCCAGACCGCATTAGCCCACTCCAGGGCTCTACCGGTAAGGCATGTGATGAGGACCCCTACTCTCTCCTCCGGCGAGGGAGCCGGCCGAACGGTGGCCAGGTAAAGGTCTAATTGAAGCAGGAATCCCTGGCACCCCGTCGCTGCTCCATCGTACTTACTCGGAGGCGTCATGAGCAGAGCGCTGGAACCGGATCCAGATGGGGGAGATGGTAGAGTTGCTGGTGGGAGGGTCGGTGGGGTAGTAGGGAGACCATTCCTCTCCCAACGATCCATCCTCTCCATCATCTGATCCATGGCTGATCCTAGGCGATGGAGGATGGATGTGTGTTGATGGACTCTCTCCTCCATAGTGGGAAGAGGAGTGGTCGCTGCTCCTGCTGACTCCATATCGTGGTGCAGGCTTCTGTTACGATAAATGAGTGATGAGGTGTGGAGTCAGGTGCAGAGAGCAAAAGATGTGGGAAAAAAACACGCTTTAATGCCCCGGAAACATAACATGAACAAAAGTGGAAACACAAATGAACAGAAATATAAACGGACAGCGTGAAACCCAAATGTAAACAAAAATACACTCAAACAACAAAACAGACGAACAAGCCCGCACGAAACAGAAGCGGGCTGAACAGACTATATATAACCCTACCCTAACAACCAAACAAGAAACAGGTGCTACCAATTAGACAGAACTAAAGGAACACAGAACAACGGATCGGCGATAGCTAGTAGACCGGCAACGACGACCGCTGAGCGCCACCCGAACAAGAAGGGGAGTCACCTTCGGTAATATTCGTGACATTTATGGTCTGTAGGCCTCATTGACATGAGCACATACAACTGTTTTTTGAGTTTAAAAAAAGTAGTCACAGACTACTTTGTGTCAAAGTTTAACAAGGACTCTCTAATCCTCACCAGTGTCATGATCAAAGATATGATCAAGAGCCTCACATACAGTATATTGTTTGGTCAATGTGCTGCCACAGAATGAATTGTGAGAAGGGCCTCAAAAAAGCTTTATATACCAGCTGCAAGAAAAGTTCTATACATTATTGAAACAATGTTGCAATTGTTTGTGAGAATTCCAACAGGTGTGGTTCCCATGGGGAAAGATTCTATTTGGGGAAATGTTCCTGTGGGGGTTGCCATGGAAGCCAAGAAGGGGAGTGAGGTGTGTGTGTGTGTGTGTGTGTGTGTGTGTGTGTGTGTGTGTGTGTGTGTGTGTGTGTGTGTGTGTGTGTGTGTGTGTGTGTGTGTGTGTGTGTGTGTGTGTGTGTGTGTGTGTGTGTGTGTGTGTGTGTGTGTGTGTGTGTGTGTGTGTGTGTGCTCAAACACACATGTACAGTATGTGGAGGTCTGGGAGAGGAAGTGAGGAACTTCATTTTATACACTAATTGTAGTCCAATTTGTAAGTCGCTCTGGATAAGAGCGTCTGCTAAATGACTTAAATGTAAATGTAAATGTCTCACCCATTCATTTCTAATGACCAGAGATTTTTGACTGTGAACACCACAGGTGTACAAAAGTTAAATAAAGCACCCAAAATGTTTTGAAAATTATCCAAATGTGTTTTGTGTGTTCAGATGCCGTGTAGACAAAGTCGTGGAACCTTATGACAATCAGATTAAATGAACTACATTTCTCAGAGAGAAAACTTGTAAACCGGTTCAATTCGACCGGAACACTGCAAGAGGGTTAATTGGGTTTTGAGAAGGTGACACACTCTACTAATGAATGACTGAGAGAGGCTTCAGTGCATTGCTTACATTTGCAATGGAAATAAGGAATATAGAATATAATAGAAATTACAAATATTTGATACACTGCTATTTGAGGTTTGAAAGGGGTTAGAATAGACTACTGATACCTCACCCTAACATTGTTTGAAATTGTCTGACTTTACAATCACTATTCAGAGATTATTCCTCTATAAAAAGCATCACTACCCATAAATCTCTTTCTCAGTCATCTGTCTCAGACACATACTGCATACGATACATCAGAGAATCTGCAGTCACTTGAAGGGTCTGGGGAAAACCTGTGAAGCTCTGTCTCTTTCTCCTCTCTCTCCCTCCCTTTTTCTTCATCCCTCTTTCTCTTTGTCTCCTCTTATCTGTCCACCTATTTTCCCTCACCCTTCTCTCTTTCTCCGTTGAATGGACACGCCAACTCCAGCTCCACTGTCTCATACTCCAGGCCGGGCTTTCTGTGGGGTCCTCCCCTATCCACAGTGCAGTCCTTTCAGGCTTTAGGTACAGCTCTGAGGAAGAGTAGCGATCTGCCGTCTGGATACCAGGGATGCTACACACACATCATCTATAGGACGGAGCCCAGACTCAACACACACTCATTGGATTATAGCGTTGGCATGTAGCGTTTCTGCTGCAGGGAGGCTGAGGCAGAGTGATGTGTTACGGTTAGCTCTCCATCTGGTGTGTGTGTGATTTGTGTGTGTGTGTGCGGTAAGCGCGCACCCCACAGCTAGCCAGTCAGCCAGCCAGCCAGCCAGCCAGCCTGCCAGCCAGGCAGCCAACCAGCATGCTACAGTGTGCTCCCCTTTGTTCCAGCCTGGTGATGAAACCCTCCTGGTTGTGAGATTCTGGACAGCGTCTGGACCTACTGCCCCTCCTCCACCCCCATCCCTCCCTCCTCTCATCTATCCCTCTGTCTCTCCATCCATCTCCTGGGCAGACATGGGCCTGCTATCCAGACTGCACTTCATCCTTCCCATGGGCAGACATGGGCCTGCTATCCCTCTGTCTCTCCATCCTTCCTGTGGGCAGACATGGGCCTGCTATCCCTCTATCTCTCCATCCTTCCCCTGGGCAGACATGGGTCTGCTATCCAGACTGCACTTCATCCTTCCCCTGGGCAGACATGGGCCTGCTATCCCTCTGTCTCTCCATCCTTCCCCTGGGCAGACATGGGCCTGCTATCCAGACTGCTCTTCATCCTTCTCCATGACTGGAATTATATCTCTTCTATGGACTGTATACTGAACCTCAGACACACACTGAGAGACTGGGATTCTGTGTGTTGTTGTGCGTATGTGTGTGTCTGTGTGTGTTTGTCTTTGTCTCTGTTTTGGTGTTGTATCTTATCGAAACCTAAGGGGCACTCTCCATACTCTCAGTCTCTGCTGTGATTTTAACTGTTGCTGTATTAGGGGTGCTTGGGCTTCAACAGCCTGGTGCAGGGTTTTGGGCTAGGTTTAGGTTCCAGGACTATACGCCCCTGTCATTCCTCCAAAGGTTTGGACAGTAGGACCATTGGACACGGAGGGGGAGGGTGGTCTCTGGGGTAGCTTTCAGGACTCTAAGCCCCTCTGGTCTCACCCTATCAGGGTGTCTGTCTTGGGGTGGAAATCAGACTTGTGACTTGGCCTCTCTCACTCCCCTACTGGCCCCTCTGCACCAGTATGAAGAGTCACCCATGCGTCCACTCGGGGCATCTCAGCATTGCTGTGTGTGGTGAGGCAGACCGCGGGCCAGCAGTCTGCGCTAGCCCCCTGAAGCGCCTCCGTACTGACCCCCTGCCCCCCTGTCTTGCCCCCCCAGAGGAGGCCTATCAGAAACTGGCCACTGAGACGCTGGAGGAGCTAGACTGGTGCCTGGACCAGCTGGAGACCTTGCAGACCAGACACTCAGTCGGCGAGATGGCCTCCAACAAGGTAAGGACAAGAACCTTTTACTTATTATTGTGTGTCATATTTAGTTGCGTTTGAGTCTTTGTTTAAAAAAACATGGAGGTGAGATCTTTCACAATCAAGATTGTTGGCTTCCTACTCTGTTGGGGAACAAACTTTGACCAGTGTCTTGAGGTCAGAACCTCTTTTCCCAGAGAGATCTAGTAAAGTGTGTCATCTATCTATGGAATGATGTGTCCATTTGACCAGGGCGCTCCTGTGGGCTGTGAGTATCTGGAACTACATGTTCCATGTTGCCAAATAGTGGGTTTTTCCTTACTGTACTGTTCTGTGTATCCAGTTATGCTAGAGGAAAGGTCTGTTGAGGTAATGTAAGAATTGACTATCCATCTCTTCACGCATACCTGTGCATAACTGAAGTGTTTTGGAACTACACTACACTACACTGCAATGCATTCGGTCCATCTCAGCAGGGAACATGACTCTACTGTATGGAGTGACCATTGACAGGTAACCTAGAGGTTAGAGAGGAGGAGGGCCTGCCACCAGAGAGTTGCCTGAGTTGGGAGCTTGACAGCTTTTCAAATGTGTTCTAGCCAAACTGCCATCTTGAATTCATACTTGGATTGATTGTGAGGAAGGTACAAGGAGAGGGAAGTGAATTTAGACTTTTGATATGCACCCCTAGTACCCCCATTCTCTCGCTCGCTCGCTTTTTCTCTCTCTCACTCTCACTCACTCACTCACTCACTCACTCACTCACTCACTCACTCACTCACTCACTCACTCACTCACTCACTCACTCACTCACTCACTCACTCACTCACTCACTCACTCACTCAGACCTATTCCTCCTCTTTCTACAACAGTAGTATCTGTACTAATATGGATAATGATATAATGAATCATTCTGTCTTTCACATGGTATGGGGAGATCCATTGTATCAGTATCTGTTGCTGTTTCTAGCGTTATCATGCAGGGAAGGGAGATGTGCACGGAGAGTGCTCGGCTCGGCTCTCTCCAGCATGGGCCTGACGCCCTGCATGCTGAGCAGCTCTGGGCTCTGCTGGAGAGGCTGCCTCCCTGGCTGGTGATGTCACACCCCATGATGTCACAATAGGGTAGATGGGCGCAAGATAAAGGAGAGGCAGGTCGGACAGACAAAAGGACACAGTCAGACACCGATCCTGTAGCTGTAACACTTGCAGATGGTAGTACATCCACAGACAGACAGATATGCATTAGCCCTATACAGGGGTGAGAAACACAGGCTATACACAGGCTATATGTCACCCTGTCTTATATGAGCGGCTAGCGCACACAGCTTTCCCTGGTTTCCATAGCAACACACCTAGTTGGCTTGCCGTCTCACTCCAGTGAACACACACACACGACAGACAGACGGGCTATGTTACTCTCAGAGAACACACCATGTACACAACTGTCACTCCTCCTGGGTTATTATCAACCTCTGACATGGCTATTTTTTGACTAAAACATCAACATGAAGTATTTCATTTTGGTGATCCAGAACAGTAGCATTGGGTACCAGTATCATCCATATACCATTGTGTTATTTTGTGCTGTTTGTATTCACTACATGCAATTATAGCAGGTTGTAACATGTGCATTAGCTATACAAGGCTTAGGTAAAACGCAGAACACAGGCTGGGGAGGGTCAGAAGATGTAGAGGGTGGAATTGCATGTATTCTATGTAATGGTGACATCACTGTTATTGTGACGAGTGATCTCATTCGCTGGACCCAGCTGGCCTCGAGCATTATTTTCCCCCCACCTATTTGATGATGTCAGTATCGCCTGCAATTATTGTCTCTGATCCATCCTGAAGTTGAAGAAAGACGTAATGGGTATTGGTATTTGCAAGGTGCATGTTGTATTAATAAGGGGCATGTTGTGTTAATAATGGGCATGTTGAGTTAATAAGGGGCATGTTGTATTAATAAGGGGCATGTTGTATTAATAAGGGGCATGTTGTATTAATAAGGGGCATGTGTGCCATTATATACCATTATGTTGTACACGGTGTAGGTGATGTACATGTTGTTAGCTTTTACATACACACACTTTCTTTTCCTTCACCTAGGAAAGGGAAATCTGCTACCAAAATAAATGTTAGAGATCAAAAAATAGCTCTAGATATGAGATCCATTTCGACTGGGTCTATATTCAGTAGGGAATTGCTGTTTTGTGCCACAATTCCCCAAAACAAATGTTCTACCTGAAGGTGGGTGTTTCAAACCTATTTGCTGAGTTAACAATAGCAGACTGCCTAGCTAGCCGGCCTGTGTCAGGTTAAGCAGGCATTGTGTCAAGAAGCAGTGCGACTTGGCTGTGTCTTGTTTCAGGGGGGACACAGCTCTCGACCTTCGCCTCTCCCGAGTCCGTACGGGAGTTGCAGCGATGGGACAAGACTGTAACTACCAATTGGATTCCATGAAATTGGGGAGAAAAAGGGAGACAAAAACTAAAGATAGGCCTCATAGAGCATCATTTATGACCCTGAATGAAGTGCCACACAGTATTCTCTGTGCTGTACAAACTGTCCCATTCAGACATGTTCCAGGCAGCCCAGTGACTGACCCTCACGCCTTGTGCAAATTGAATGGGATTTATAAATGTTTTACACATATTATTTTCTGTGGTCTGTCTTCTCTGACTCAACTCCCAGGAAATTAGCCCGAACTATCTCCAGTGTGAATATTGCATGACCAGGATGAGACCATTGCTGCTTCCAGCAACAGTGTCCCACAGATGACCTCAGCTAGATGACACACATCAAGAGTACACTCACACTCACACTCATGACACACAACACGCAGTAGTGCCATCAAACACACACACACACACACACACACACACACACACACACACACACACACACACACACACACACACACACACACACACACACACACACACACACACACACACACACACACACACACACACACACACACACACACACACACACACACACACACACACACACACACAAACAGGCTCGGGTAGGGAACTGATAGTGTAATACTTTCAGGTGCCATGTTTATTTAAGCAAAACTATAGCCTGTTCTGTCTTCCCCTGTTAATGCCTTTTAATGTGTTCTGACTACCATCCATCCATACTGCATCCAAGCTGCTTCATAAACACACATACTCTGGTGCTGTATTAGTATTGCAAAATGTCAATAAATTCCCTGGTTTTCCAGAAATCCTGGTTGGAGGATTCCGGATTTCCTGTTTATTCCCTCCTGACACTCGACATGGAATAGTAACATCACACACACACACACACACACACACACACACACACACACACACACACACACACACACACACACACACACACACACACACACACACACACGCTTGGCTAGGAAACTGATAGTGTAGTTGTCTTTTAGTTTTTACAGATATCCTGATTGGAGGATTCCGGATTTCCTGCTTATTCCCTCCTCATTCCTGGGATCCTCCAACTGAGATTTTGGGAGAAGCAGGGAAGTTATTGAAAGTTCCCGGGATTTTGCAATTCGAGCTGTACCCAACCCCAGGAATAGAGTCCCAAATGGCACTCTATTCCTTATACAGATGTTCTGTCTTTATTTGATCACTCTGCGCCACAGGAAATTCAAATCTGTAGTGTATTCTACTTTTAAGAAGAATTCTAAAGTTTGTAATTTCCACTTTAAATTGTCTGACTTGATTTTCCCTAATGAAAATGTATCAACCCCTACAAAAGTCCCCATGAATTATTATCCACATAATAATTCACATGTCCTGTAGCTGTACAATTTTTTTCCTACTATGAGAAACTGGTCAAATGAAGATATCAGATCTGTAGTGCACTACTTCTGACCAGAGGACAAAGCCATGGCCTCATGGTCAAACAAATAGAATACAGCATCATTTATGACCCTGAATGAAGTGCCACACAGTATTCTCTGTGCTTTAAAAACGGTCCCATTCAGACACGTTCCAGGCAGCCCAGTGACTGTCCCTCGCGCCTTGTGCAAATTGAATGGGATTTATAAATGTATTACACATATTATTTTCTGTGGTCTTCTCTGACTCAACTCCCAGGAAATTAGCCCGAACTATCTCCAGTGTGAATATTGCATGACCAGGATGAGACCATCGCCGCTTCCAGCAACAGTGTCCCACAGATTACCTCAGCTAGATGACACACATTAGGAGTACACTCACACTCATGACACACAACGTGTAGTAATGCCATCAAACACATGCACACACACACAGTACACGCATACAGTATGTCCCCATCCCGCTGCACTGCAGAATTCAAATACCTCCAACCTCAACCAATCACACAGAGAGATGAGCTCACTCTGCTCTAGCCCAGCCAATCAGCTCTGGTGATCAAGCACACTGTTTTCTCGATCCTCTCCCTGATAGGCTGGGTGTGTGTGTGGGTGAGGGCAGCAGCCCGTGTGGTTAACATAGGAGTGTGTGTGAGGGGCAGAGGCAGCCTTATTTAGAAGTCGTTGAGAGGAGAGCTTCTCTCTCCAGGACCACTGGCAGCATCCAGGCATCCTCCTCTCACGTCATCTATTATTCACACCTCCCAGTAGTGTCTTTAGTGTGTGTGTACGGGTTTTACTGTGAGTGGGTTTGTCCGTGTGTGCGGGAGGATGCTCTCACCAGAACCACGGGCAGCCAAACGCTGTCCCCAGCTTCCCTAGAGCGCAGCGCTCCAGTCAAAACCCTGGACTATGGCTTTCCCCATGCAGAGGAACGACGCAGAGGAAGAGGCAGATATGACTGACCCTGTTCAGTGAATGGATCTGCAACACACCTCAAGGCCCCTCTTATTCTGGGACTCTACTTTCGCTGTGTTGAGCTGCTTTTGCTGGAGGTGTTGTTTTTGTTCCTCTCCCTCTTTGTTGGCGGTTCTGTCATTCTGCACTGTAGCTGGCTCTAGTCTGCCTGTTCTGTTTATATTTGGACCACATATTGATTTTTTTCTCTCAAAATGCCTGAGGTCAAATACCTGCACTCTGTGTCCTGGGGATTTCTAAAGGTAAGATGTCTGGTGGATTTTTTTTCCTTCTCAAAATAACATGAATATGTATTTTTCTGATAAAGCAAGGCATTATTCCTCCGATGAGGTGAGAATGATGTCCTTGCCAGATGAAGAAAAAGCAAGGCTTGTCCCTGACAAAACCGGTGGACTTTGTTTATTTGAGCTGCAAAGAGAGAGACAAATGTGTTGTTGGACGTGGGTGTGCAGTCTGTGGCTCTGATATAGATGGCCGCCAATTGTTTTGATGCTCTTACTGATGGCTGCATGTTCACAGGACTTATAGCTTATAGCATACAAGGGCCAGGTTTTTTTGTTGTATGAAAATGCAGGGATAGAGATAAGCTGTATGTGAAAGGTGATCGAGTGCGTTGGTAAATATTTATAGGGCTGTATCAATGGCAGTCACTTTAACAAAGAGTCTTATGTCAAAGTCCAACTGCACAGTAAGTACTATGGGTTTATAATGGCCTCTGATATTGATCTATATTGACCATTCACATACATTATGCATGCTGGCTCCCTAACGCGGGGTGCCACAATTGCCAGGTTGAGAATGAAATGTAAATGTGTGTGTATTCAGATTAGTGTCAGCACCACAGCCTTCAGCCTGGTTTCGCAAATCACTGTTGTTTTACGTGTTCTCCTCCACCTTCCTCTTATTGTCCTCCAAATCAAAGACCACATCTACATTTGGGTCTGCCACTCCAATCAGGAGAGAGGGAGCTTGCGACGGAGAGACAGAGGGAGAGAGGGAGAATGATAGTGGTTGACAAAGAATTGGGTTACCGATGACATCAGAACTGTGGCTAGTGGGGGGGAGCAGCGGGTATCTCACCTGCTCGGTACCGCTTCTAGCCTCTCAACTGTGTGTGTGAGCGTGTGTCATAGCACGCTGTAGTAGTATTGATTAAAGTGTGGAGTCTCATAGTGTCTGCCATTTCCCTTCTAAAATACTTTTCGGCCTTTATAAATGACTTTGGCCCTCAATGGCAGATATGGTCAGAGTGAATGCTCCAATATGTGCTCCAGGATTCCACCATCTTTGTCCCAAGTCATACAAAATCATGAGTGACACATCCAGGGCAGAATATAACTCAATTTTCCCTGTTTTACTACAAACTCTAACCCCTTCTCTCTGCGTTTGTCTGTCTGTGTGTTGTGTTCCAGTTCAAGAGAATGTTGAACAGGGAGCTCAGCCACCTGTCTGAGATGAGCCGCTCTGGGAACCAGGTGTCGGAGTTCATCTCCAGTACCTTCCTGGGTGAGTGACCACAGTGACCCCTGGGCTCCTCCCTGCTCATCTGGGGCCCTGTAGAGGCAGGATCTGGGTCCCAAATGGCACCATATCTCCTATATAACCCAGTACTTTTGACCAGGTCTCATAGGCCATATTTTGTGTTGTTAATACAGACAGTTTGGACATCCCACTCACGGTCTCTTGTTCTATGTTTTTAACACATAGTCCCTTCTTTATTGTGTTTGACACAGACAAGCAGCACGAGGTGGAGATGCCAACTCCGCAGACGCAGAAGGAGAAGGAAGACAAGAAGAACAGGCCCATGTGTCAGATCAGTGGGGTGAAGAAACTGCAGCACAGTTCCAGCCTCACCAACTCAAACATACCCCGCTTCGGAGTCAAGACAGAGACAGAAGACGAACTGGCTAAGGTGGGCAGCAGTGGGAGAAAGGGGGAGGAGAGGGATTGGGAGGAGACATGAAGAGAGAGGGTAAAGGTCAGAAAATTGAGGGACAGAAAGAGATTGATGGGAGGGGTAGAGAAAGAGGGGAAGACAGACAGAGCGATTCTCTTAAACAGATGTTTACTACTGTATATTGGTGTGTGAAGGGTTGGTTTCCCTTTGCAGGAGCTGGAGGATGTAAATAAATGGGGCCTTAATGTTTTCAAAGTCACTGAGTTCTCTGGGAACAGGCCCCTGACCGTCATGATGCACACTATATTCCAGGTAATCATCACATTTGATCTGCTCTATTTTTGTTGATTGTACTTACATGAATATACAATAATGTTTTGCTTTTTCTTATAGGAGAGAGACTTGTTAAAAACGTTCAAAATTCCACTTGACACCTTTATAACATACCTGATGACCTTAGAAGACCATTACCATGGCGACGTGGCCTACCACAACAACATCCATGCTGCTGATGTCACCCAGTCCACTCACGTGCTGCTATCCACCCCCGCTCTAGAGGTTGGACCCCTCAATCAATCAGTCAATCGATTCATCAGTTACATACTTCAGTTTTTATTTGTCAGATTGTAACTGACAGATTTCAGATTGCTGTTATTTGGTGTGTTACTCACCATCTTATCATGTCTGAATGGCTGGTGTGACCCTGTACTGTCCTCTCTGCTGTTCCCAGGCTGTGTTCACCGACCTGGAGATCCTAGCTGCCATATTCGCCAGTGCTATTCATGATGTTGACCACCCTGGAGTCTCCAACCAGTTCCTCATCAACACTAGTGAGTCTGAGGACAGGCCTGACTTAATAGCTACGCCAATGGCTGGCTGGTGCACACGCATGCACACACACACACCTACACATAAAAGCCACTCATCAGAGCATGCACGGAAACGTAGACACACACACATGTGCCCACCCCTACACACATGCACACACACTCGAATGAACTGTAGAGATCAATGATGGATGCCCTCTGTCTCTCCTGCGCATCTGGGATCAACACTCACGAGATTCAACCACCCATGTGCACACACACCAGATACCTTCCCCCTCCCAGCTCTGGGACAAATGCTTGTTCTTGGAAGCTCTAAGTACAACAGGAATTACATCACATACTGTAGAATGCAGTACCAAATAGTATAGTGTAAACACTAGCTTCATTACAAGTGGAAATAGTGTCCTTATTCTACAAATGATCAACCTCTGCAGATGTGTTAAAGAGATTCTCTGGCACTTTTGTATGCTTTTTAGCTGGTAGTTCCGAAACCAATTGTGTACTACGTCACATATGTGCACCACATCATTGCTTTCTATCTCTCTCTCGCTCTGCTGTGTGTGCATCTTGCTAGCTGTCACTCAGATGGCGAGGGGCTGAAGCTCATTGGCTAGAACTCGAATTACTAGGGGGCTAGCCCACGTGGGGGAAATGTAGGGAAAATGGCTCAGCACAGCTTCCAGATAAACAGTCACTTTCAAACTAGGGATTTCATGGCTAATTGATGTAAGCCTGTAATTGTGCTCATAGATTAAGCATGTTTATAAATTGGGTCATTCTGAATGCTCGTTGGCTGAAAGATGTGGTATATGAGACAATATACCACGGGTATGACGCAAAACTACTTGCTCTAATTACATTGGTAACCGGTTCATAATAGCAATAAGGCACCTCAGGGGTTTGTGGTATATGGTCAATATATCACAGCTAACGGCCGTGATATATTGTCGTACATAAGAACAGCCCTTAGCCATGGCCTTTTTGCTTAAGTTAATTACACATTCACACATCAAGCCCAGTGCGGTAGGTTTAAAAAATACTTAGTAGTCTCCAAAGTTCCAGAGCATGTGTTTTAAAGTATATATTTCTGTTTTATTTATTGACTGGTGAGGCAAAGGACCTCAACAACGCCTCTCTGTTTTGTGGATATAATATCACGTTATTTATGTCAAGCATCTGAGTCAGTGTATGTGTGTTTATCCCCCAGACTCAGAGCTGGCCCTCATGTACAATGACTCGTCAGTCCTGGAGAACCACCACCTGGCTGTGGGCTTCAAGCTGCTTCAGGAAGAGAACTGTGACATCTTCCAGAACCTGACCAAAAAACAACGACAATCACTGCGCAAGATGGTCATCGACATTGTGAGTGACTGGATAATCATCAGTAACCAATACGAACGTCTGTGAAATAGTCTCCACATCAGCTTAGAAAATGTCCATGGTTGTACTTGATTGCTTCTGTTAACTTCATATGAAAGTTCTGTTCTATTGCTTTGTCCCTGCCAGTATTGTGACAGCCTGTGTTGCATCTCTGGTGGTCCCCAGGTCCTAGCGACTGACATGTCCAAACACATGAACTTGCTGGCTGACCTAAAGACTATGGTGGAGACCAAGAAGGTGACCAGCTCTGGAGTTCTACTCCTGGACAACTACTCTGACAGGATACAGGTACTGCAGAACATGGTGCACTGTGCAGACCTGAGTAACCCCACTAAGCCCTTGCAGCTGTACCGCCAGTGGACCGATCGCATCATGGAAGAGTTCTTCACCCAGGGGGACAGAGAGAGGGAGAGAGGCATGGAGATCAGCCCTATGTGTGACAAACACAATGCCTCAGTTGAGAAAAGCCAGGTACCCAAACACACCAGACACATTCACACACACTCGCACATATCCTTTCTGTTGTTTTTAACTAAACCTAAGCCTCCCTCTCCTCTCTCCAGGTAGGCTTCATAGACTACATTGTCCACCCTCTATGGGAGACGTGGGCAGACCTGGTGCACCCGGACGCCCAGGACATCCTGGACACTCTGGAGGACAACAGGGAGTGGTACCAGAGCACCATACCCCAGAGCCCCTCACCTACCCTGGACGAGCCTGAGGATATTAGCCGCCCCCTTGGAGGGGACAAGTTCCAGTTTGAACTCACCCTGGAGGAGGACGGGGAGTCGGACACGGAGAAGGACAGTGGCAGCCAACCCGAGGAGGAGGATGAAGAAGAGAATAGTTGTAGTGACTCGAAAACACTCTGTACGCAGGACTCTGAGTCGACAGAGATACCACTGGACGAACAGGTGGGGGAGGATGACGAGGTGGAAGTGGAAGGAGAATCCTCTTCATCGCAACCATCTGTAGTCGAAGAGGAAGAGGAGGGGCAGGATGATCAGAAGAAGGGAGAGGAGAAAGCAGCCGATACATAGCAGTGTATGGACGGCAACTAAACTGTTCTTCTTAGTAACCAGAGATGATTATTTATAGAGTATTTTGGGGTTTTGTGGAGTGTCTGTCTGTTTTTTTAATATATATATATGTTTATGGTTCCAAAGCGGACGCTGCTCTTCACCCCTTGGTCCCTCCTCTCTCCTCATCCTATTGGTCAGCTTCTTAGACACGCTCACTGGTACTTCTACAAGTTTTTTGCACTCAGGAAAACCCTTTTCCATTCACATTTGTACTGGAGTTGTCTGTGTGTTATTTAACTTTAAACCCTGTCCTACTGTGTTGAAGTTACATTAAGGATTTTGATCAGCCGTTTAGAGTGTGTTTAATGCTGTTTATATACAGTATATCTCCTCCTTTCAGCCTTGCCTGACTGATGGCAGTGTTTATGTGTGTTATTAAGTGCCGTTCTGCAGAAGTTGCTATAGTATATTTTTTTCTTAGTTCTTTGTACTCCTCAGCAAAGCCAGTGAAACAATGTGCTAAGTTGCTCTGTGGTCTGGATGAATGAAAGCCCAACAGGACACGTCACCATGCAGAGAGGAGCTGCAGCACATGGAGAGAAATGCATTGTGGGAATTTATCAAGACACTTTTCTGAAGTTGAAGTCTTCCTTGAAAACCTGACTGAAAAAAAGGCTAAGATCTTACTAATGCTAGGTTTGACCTCTAGAGTTTTTGTATCATAATGTACGTATCTTTTTTAGGTTTTACTTTTGCTATCCTAGGTTTTACTTTTGTTAACAAAAGAAAAAGAGAAGTGACTTGAAAGTCAAGTGAAATCTGTTGATGAGAATACCTAGTCTGCCACTGCTTTTCTGTGTGTAAAAGGGTCATTTTCTAGTTATTGTATTTGGGTTAGTATTGGGGAATATTTGCACTCCTTTAAATATATCCAACCTAGCCTCAGGGCAATTCGTAGCATCTGGGACAGACATTTACCCCTTCCATTTAGTATCATATGTTACATTACAAATGGAATAGTGATTGTACAATATTATACAAATTGGAGGATGTGTAGTATCACCTGGTCGAACAATATCATACAAATTGTATTAAGTAAGTTATCGTATGTCTCCTGCAACGCTTGTTGCGTTGCAGGAGAATTTACTTTGCTGGTTAGGAGAATTGACAACAAAGCAGATGTTAACTTGAGCAGGAGCTCACCAGAGCAGAGTACCGGTACACAAAAAGCTTCTACTGCTTGAGCTTCTGTTCATTTGATAGAATATTAGCTCAAATGTATTGTGGAGCTCCTGCACTGAAATATAAACCATACCGCCACCCAAAATGAGTACCAGAACCTATTTCAGTCTAAGTCAAGCACTGCGACAAGAATGTATGTAAAACGTTAGAAGGTCCAGGCTGTGTCACATCCGGCAAAATTGGGAGTTCCATAGGGTGGCGCACATTTGGCCCAGCGTAGTCTGGGTTTTCCCGGAGTAGGCCTTCATTGTAAATATGAATTTGTTCTTAACTGGCTTGCCTCGTTAAGTAAAGGTAAAAAATAAATGACAATACAAGGTAAGAATTAGGTTAGGATTATGTAAAGGGTTGGGGAAGTGTTAGCTAAAATGCTACACATTACTAGATGGTTGCGGTTTACGCCCACCTATCCTTCCCGAGCAACCACATTTAGTTTCTGTCTTACACTTCCAGACCATTATTCCATTTGTAGCATAACTGAATTTATCATTTTATGTCAAATAGCAAACGTCTAAATTATGAGTCCAGTCTAATATATCGCCCAATGCCAAATCAACCCCCAGCTCCTACCCTCTGTCTACGCACTTGATCTGAGAGGATTGGATATATATTAAGAGTTTCAAAATCCTCTCATATCTACAGGAGTGCCTAGGGGGCAGGTGCTCGGGCTTGATTTTGTCGATTGCATGTTTATCAAAAGTAATTTACACTATTACTCCCATACCACTGTCCCCATGTTTGGTTGTAATAACCATGTAACAATTATTTCCAAGAATGATTTTGCTGAAAAAAAATGACACATGTTGACATATAGGCCTACTTTACTTTACGTTCAATGACATAATTTTGTCTGACTGACCAGAAGGACGCCTTTAAGTTCTACTTGTTGTTGCCTGCAGTAAATGTGAGCAAATGTCATCCGACAATGCAATGCTTGTATTGGATATACGAAGCACCTTTGGTTAAAGGGTTGTTGAAGTCTGAGGGGGTTTTGTTAGCTTTTTTAATATATTGAGTGTGTTGCGACACTTTTTGTGCTAAGCACACAGTAACCTTAATTTCCCATTTTCTGTCAATCTTTTCTTCTTTCTGATTGTGGTGTAGGGATGTGGTCGATTCTGTTTCTCATTCGGGAAGCAATTTGTTCAAAAATAGTGGTAAGAATATATTTAGCGTTGAAATCCCTCAGATAAAGTAACAGCTTCGTGATATGTCTGAAATATACAGTCATTATTACAATTTGTGTAAGAAACAAATCCAATTCCAATTCAATAATTGAAAGATCCTCATTTAAAATAAATGTCTCTTTTCATCTCTTGAATGGGGAAGTAATATTACTATCCTGAATTGACTTGGAATGGAATTGACCGCAGCCGTTACTGCAGGGCAGTAATATTTACCAACGCACCACGTGGTTGATGTTTTCACACGTTAAGAAAATGCCTGCCGTTGTCATGACACTATCCTTTTTGATTTGTTTGTTTTGACCAAGAACACAAGACAATCAGCTCCATGGTGTAGTAGTGGTCTCATAAGAAGTATAGTCGGCTAATAGTTAATGCACAGATGTTTTCACATCTCTCTACTTTACTATTTGATTTCAACTCGCCAAAACTCACCTTGCACATTTAGGCTTGAACGATGCCCTATACACTTCATCCAAGAGACTCTTTCTTTTCCACATTTTCTATTGTTGTTGTTGTTGTTACAATTGATGTTATTATTTATTGCTATGTTTTTCTACTTGTTGTGTCTTTCTTGCCGTATTAGGGTGGGACAGTAAAAGCTTTCACTGCAGCATAGAACGCAGTACAGGCTTGCCAGTTACTATACCCAAATATGCTGTTTTTCTAACTATGTACATACAGTATAAAAAAAAATGTTGAAATGTAAAATATGACTTGCAGTAATGAACATGTCTTTTTAAAGAGTGCTTATTTTAAAAGAAATGTGTCGTTTCTAATGTTTTATTTCATTCTTATTTCCTTGTGCCAAGTTTTTTCCCCCCATTCTCACCGGATGACCTTCCCATAATACAGTTTTTCTGGTTGTATCTCTGTTTACAAACATATATTTATTGTGCTGTAAATACTACCATTACTATTATTATTATTCTCCTCATGATGCTGTTTGTTGTAAGTTGATTGACTCATCATCCCTTATGGTGATGGTGTGGCTGTATCATGTCCCTCTTGTTGAGAGAATGTTTATTACACAAAAATGATCCATTGATATCGGTTTTCTGGGAAGCTTGCTTAGAGTGGAGGAGGAGAGGGGAAAGCCAAATTGTTTTCTAGAGGAAGCTGTTCCTTGGCCCATGGGCTGTGCCTTAAATTCAACATGCCATTTTTATGTCTCTCGTTTCTTTTTAATTCTCCTCGTTTGCTGCATTAGAGAGTCTTGGGGTTTGAGCTGACCTCACCCAGACAATGTTCTCCAGTTGTGAAAGGAACTCATTAAATAATGTTGCCTTTTTACTATTACAGCCAAATCAGAAATATTATGTGAACATGGAAAAAAAGGCAGTACGTGCTATACATTCTGTTGTCAAGGTTGAAAACGGAGGTCATGGCTGTGGAGTTCCTGGTCGACTCAGGCCTAAGATCCACTAGATGAGTGGTGGCTTGGCCAAGCTGGATACCTGGGGTTGGTTGGTCCTATGGGGTTATTAAGCACCAAGATTTAGAGACGCATCCACGTGTTCAGTCACTGCTGCATTTATTTAGGCTGAAACACTCACGATGTGTTGCTCATCCATGCTTGGCAAGCACATCTAACCATACAACATGCAATATCTAAAACCACTAGCATCTTTCTGCCTGGAGAGGAGAAGGCTAGTATTTATATAGTAGGGGGGCGGGTCATCCTAAAAACACATCCTTCGATGGGGACTCTTATTTTGACACACATACTGTAGATTATTAACAGCCATGGACCAATGGAATCAGTGGTTTCTTTTGTCATTCTGTGTTATATTTTTATGGTATGAAAGGAATACACAAACTGTACGTAACTTCAAAAAGGTCTTCAGGACAATTATTTTTGGGTTATGTCTTTAGAATGCCAACTTGTCTTGAAGTTTCACGAGACAATATACAGTTATTTTAATGGATTCCTTGTAAATTGCAGTCTATTGAATAGCACTGTAGATCATAAACTTTCTGTAAAAAAAAATATTTAAAAAGTGAAGAAAAAATGTTTTTTATATGCAACAGATTAAATAAAAGCATGGGTTGATTCTGCCTACCCGTTGGTCTCTTCTGTATCATTATAAAGGGAATTGTACGGTATATTTAGTAAAGATAGGCAGGTCGTTCCAACAATTTGGTGCCTTTTGAGAAGTTTAACTTGGTCAAAAAAAAGTTTGATTTCACCTCATTTTAACATTCTGTTATAAAGAGCACACGTTTTCTCATCCCAAGAGGTTAAATAAAATAAAAACACTATAATCAGTGCCAGTGGAGGATCCTCAAAGGAGGAAGGGGAGGACCATCCTCCTCAGTGAATTTCATAAAAATATTGAAACATTAAAAAAGTTTTTTTTAGATAAATCTATACTAAATATATTCACGTCACCAAATGGTCACACACTGATCTATTTCACCTGTCTTTATACTTGTCTCCACCCCCCTCCAGGTATCGCTCATCTGCCGCATTTACCCCTGTGTATTTATACCTGTGTTTTGTCTTGTCTTGTCAAGCATACCAGTGTTTTTCCCATACTCCTGTTTTTGCTCTAGTCCCTGTTTTCTAGTTCTCCCGGTTTTGACCATTCTGCCTGCCCTGAGCCTGCCTGCCATTCTGTACCTTATGACACTGCCCTGGATTTACTGACCTCTACTTACCCTGAGCCTGCCTGCTGTTCTGTACCTTTTGAACTCTGCTCTGGATTACTGACCTCTGCCTGCCCTTGACCTGTCGTTTGCCTGCCCCCTGTTTTTGTAATAAACTTTTGTTACTTCGAACTGTCTGCATCTGGGTCTTATCCTGAGGTCTGATACAAATAATTGATTAAAATGCACTGTTTTGCAATGAAGGTCGACAGTAGCCTCAACAGCACTCTGTAAGGTAGCACCATGGTGTAGCAGCTAGTTTCTGTCCTCCAACCTATCAGAGCTCTTGCAGCATGAATTTACATTTTGTCCACCCAATCAAAGGATCAGAAAATGTATCCAGCTAGCTAGCGCTGCATTGCATAAAATGTGGTCAGTCGTTGACTCAAAAAGAGAGAAAGACAATCGTTGAAGCGTTTTGAATAAATTCATGTCTAAAAAAAGGAAGGAGAATTAAACGAGAGAGAGATAGCTATATTTTGTTGTATTTTTAAATTTTCTTTTTCACTTAGCTAGCGAATGCAGTTACTCAAATACTTGGCTCAAACAGTAAGGGATGCTATGTTAGCTAGCTGGCTATGGCTATTCAACACTGAAACTCTTTCAAGTCAAGGTAAGCTTTTATTTTTATGAATTTATTGCCACCGGTGTCCGCTGGTGTAACTGCTAAACAGCTTGCTGACTGTACACTATGATTGTAATACGTTAGTTCTAGTAGCTATGTTTACTAGCTATGACGTTAGCTAATATGGTGACAACGATGTATGCTGTGTGTAGCAGTTAGCAGTTATAATACGAAGGTTTGGCTTGGAAAGGTTTTTTCACCTGGTCACAGACAGCTGATGTGTTGTGTACTGAAATCCACAAGCGAAGGGAAAAGGTGAGAGGAGGAGAGTGCGTAGTTGCGAGAAGGAATTATACAACAAGCAAAATGATCATGTTTGTATATGGCTGCTATGAAAGTGAACTGTGTTTGTGTGTGATCAGGGGTGTATTCATTCCACCGATTCTGTTGAAAAACGTTTCTTAAATGGAAGCAAACCGAACGAAATGGGGATAAACATATCTGAATTTGTCCAATAGAAACTCTGGTTTGCAACTGTTGGACTAATGATAACACCCTATATCAGCTAGATGCAGGCAAAAGTGTGCAAGGTGATATTGAATGTGTCACTGTCTGTCACCTAGATTACAAAAACAAATATCTCAACCTGTGCACTTACGTTGTAAACTTTAATTCATAGGTTAGGTTGTAAAAACCTAACCTATGAACCTCATGATAGGGACAATATTGATATCATGTAGTAGGCTAAACCTATTGATGTTACATTGAACTGGGTGAATGGAATATGAATGACAGTCATCCTATGAAACCTCATGATAGGGACAATATTGATATCATGTAGTAGGCTAAACCTATTGATGTTACATTGAACTGGGTGAATGGAATATGAATGACAGTCATCCAATATGCTGTAATATAAATAAGACCATGCTCATAAAAATAAATTGTCCTCCCTCATCTTAAATGTCACCGACTGCCACTGGGCAGTGCTTATTAAGTGCAATATAATGTAACTGGTTTAATGATTTTACTTAAATCAGCTGTCAATAGATAAGAATGCTATTTTCGGATGATTATTCCCTATTGGAATTTGTACCCACTCTTAAGCCAGATTTCCCCATAAAGCAGGTTTTAGTGGCTGGCATATGGGCCCTTGAGCCATAAAATCAGCCAATGGTTTCTTTCAGTGATTAAAATGTTTCAAATGTGTAGTCTATTCAAGCTCAAGGTCTCTGCCCTGATTCAATGCTTTGGCACCAGGCACGGTAGGATGAAACAGCGAACAGATAAGGAAAGGTATTTAGGTCTGCCCTCCCCTTTCGACTGTGGTTCCTCTTAGACGATACGCACACGTCTGTCTATTAAACCTTTAAATGTAAAAGTTCTTTGCCTTGTCTTTTGCATCCAGCATTTCTCCACACCGTGGCCAGTTTTCAATTCGTGACAAAATCCCCTTGTGACAGAGGGAATGGAATCTTGTGCTCAACAGGGAGTGGTAATTGAATGCCAGCTTCACAGAACTGATTTGAATTGTTCAGACATTTCTAGTCGGTCTATCTATGGGTAACATGATTGACTTGTTATGCTCAAACCAGTTGTCCACCACAAAACACCAGAAAATGGGCAAAAAGAGAAGAACTAGCTCACCTGCTTTTACACTATGATTCGATTAGATGTTGAATGTTTCTTTAAGAATTTATTTGTCTTAAAAGGGAATCATTTCATGATGTAGATGTAATGTTCCCTATACAGGGGACTTTGAGCAGTTCTGGTCCAGTTCCGACTGAGATTTCGGTGTACAAAGTGCTCTGTGAAGGTTGTAGAGTCCAGTACCTTAAAAGGCCAGAAAGCCCCTATCTGTCTGCTCTCTGCTACCACTTGAAGTGTCAGGTTTCACACCACACATTTGCATAGGGAGTGATGTGTTACAATTTGCCTCCCCTCTGAGTGAAAGAGCCCACAGCCTGGGAGACAACCTATGAAGGGGGACGGTATAACGAACCAATCAGTTGTGGTTTCATCACGGATTTAGAGCTCTCATCATGAAAAAATACAAAACAATGCAATAGAACTGAAACACGACCACTTTCTCTTGGAATTGTTATGCAGGTGAATGAGGACCCAAAAGCGACTTAACGAAAACAGAGTCTTTATTCCAGTATTTGACAAAAGTGATAATCCTGGATATTATCAAGGTGAAAACAAAACAGGAAAACTGAAATCCACTCGTCAGTAGAGAGGACTGACTGGAGACTCGACCATAGACTGCAGGTTGCTTCGGGAAGGCACCGGCCGTAGCAGACCTAGACACCTGCTCACACGCAGCATCTGAAGAAGGTAAAACACGACAGGGCGAGACAAGGACACAGAACAGCGAACATCATACAAGGATCCGACAAGGACAGAAGCGGAAAACAGAGGGAGAAATAGGGGCTCTAATCAGAGGGCAAAATAGGGGACAGGTGTGAAAAGAGTAAATGAGGTAGTTAGGAGAATGAGGAACAGCTGGGAGCAGGAACGGAACGATAGAGAGAGAGAGCGAGAGAGGGAGAGAGGGAGGGGGAGAGAGAGGGATAGAAAGAGGGAAAGAACCTAATAAGACCAGCAGGGGGAAACGAACAGAAGGGGAAGCACAAGGACAAGACATGACAATATATGACAAAACATGACAGGAATCCCTGTTTATACCCAGTTCTAACATTGCATCTGTTGTTCTGATCTTGTACACATTCTGATTGTGCCCACACTTCTCGACAGATGTAGACAATCAAAAGACGCATTGTGATCTGACTGTGATTAGATCTTCGTGACCACCTCTGGATGTGTCAAAGACGGTTCTTGCACGTATATCCATGAAGTGTAAATGAATCCTGACAAACGAAAGCATATACATTTGGCCTCCATCATGGTTGTCTATCAAAACAATCATACAGGCCAGTTGAGGGATAATTATGGACAATGATACCTCTACAATTCCTCCAGAATGAAGATCATGGTGTGATCGGATGACACAGTCCAATCGAAATTAGATCAAGTATATAGACATATAGGTATGGAGATATATATTTGGGAATGAGGAAAAAAAGGGTTCTCCTGTTCCCACATCCATTGTCAGTGCAAAACCATATATTTTAAAACATTGTACAGAAAGGCCAGGGACTGTAATAGCAAGACTGGGAATGGGAGAAACCAATGCCCATTTTATTCAGAGCTGGACACGGTATTGGGTGACCATCTCACGGCCCACCACCCACCGTCCCAAGCATCCACAATACATTGTAGTTCAGTCTAAATTCTGTAATGCGAGTATGTCAATGATCAATCATTTGGAGGAAACCAAACCACGGTTGTTCTCCCAGCATGTCATATTTGTTAACCTTTTAGGTAGACTACTGTTAAGTGCTGCACTAAGTACGAATCTGACCCCTGGTATATAATGCAATCCTATGTATTATATTCTGTGAATCTTTGAGCATTTTCCAGACAAATTGTTATGGCAATAAAGTGCAGACGATGTCCGAACTGATGCGTAGAGGCGCATACCTTCTTTAGAGAGCATAAAATATTTACCTTTTCAATCATGAACATTTTTATGAAAACAACGTAAAACAGTGCCTTTAGAAAGTATTCACACCCCGTTACTTTTTCCACATGTTGTTATGTTACAAAGTGGGATTAAAATGAATTTAATTGTCACTTTTGTCATGTTTTGTCTTATATTGTCTTGTCATTTTGCTTTTCCTTCTGTTCGTTTTCCCCCTGCTGGTCTTTTTAGGTTCGTTCCCCTTTTTCTCTCTCCCTTCCTCTCTCTCTTCTCTCTATCGTTCCGTTCCTGCTCCCAGCTGTTCCTATTCCCCTAATCAATCATTTAGTCTTCCCACACCTGTTCCCTATCTTTTCCCCTGATTAGAGTCCCTATTTCTCCCCTTGTTTTCCGTTTCTGTCCTGTCGGATCCTTGTATATTGTTCACCGTGCTGTGTCTTTGTATCGCCCTGTCGTGTCGTGTTTCCCTCAGATGCTGCGTGGTGAGCAGGTGTCTGAGTCTGCTACGGTCAAGTGCCTTCCCGAGGCAACCTGCAGTTTATTATCGAGTCTCCAGTCAGTTCTCGTGATTACGAGTGAAATTGTTTTTATGCTTTATTTACCGCTCCGATTTGTCTAGGAGTATTGCTATTTCCTTAAACTGGATTAAAGACTCTGTTTTTTGCCAAGTCGCTTTTGGGTCCTCATTCACCTGCATAACAGAAGGATCCAACCATAGAATGGACCCAGCGACTACAGACGCTCGTAACACTGCCGTCGAGATCCAAGGAGCCATGCTCGGCAGACACGAGCAGGAATTGTCTGCTGCTCGCCATGCCGTGGAGAACCTGGCCGCTCAGGTTTCCGACCTCTCTGGACAGTTCCAGAGTCTTCGTCTCGTGCCACCTGTTACTTCCTGGCCTGCCGAGCCTCCGGAACCTAGGGTTAATAACCCACCTTGCTACTCCGGGCAGCCCACGGAGTGCCGCTCCTTTCTCACCCAGTGTGATATTGTGTTCTCTCTCCAACCCAACACATACTCTAGAGAGAGAGCTCGGGTTGCTTACGTCATTTCACTCCTTACTGGCCGGGCTCGAGAGTGGGGCACAGCTATCTGGGAGGCAAGGGCTGATTGTTCAAACAATTACCAGAACTTTAAAGAGGAGATGATTCGGGTTTTTGACCGTTCAGTCTTTGGTAGGGAGGCTTCTAGGGCCCTGGCTTCCCTATGCCAAGGTGATCGATCCATAACGGATTACTCTATAGAGTTTCGCACTCTTGCTGCCTCTAGTGACTGGAACGAGCCGGCGCTGCTCGCTCGTTTTCTGGAGGGACTCCACGCAGTGGTTAAAGATGAGATTATCTCCCGGGAGGTTCCTTCCAGTGTGGACTCTTTGATTGCTCTCGCCATCCGCATAGAACGACGGGTAGATCTTCGTCACCAAGCTCGTGGAAGAGAGCTCGCGTCAACGGTGTTTCCCTGCTCCGCATCGCAACCATCTCCCTCCTCTGGCTCAGAGACTGAGCCCATGCAGCTGGGAGGTATTCGCATCTCGACTAAGGAGAGGGAACGGAGGATCACCAACCGCCTGTGCCTCTATTGCGGATTTGATGGACATTTTGTCAATTCATGTCCAGTAAAAGCCAGAGCTCATCAGTAAGCGGAGGGCTACTGGTGAGCGCTACTACTCAGGTCTCTCCATCTAGATCCTGTACTACTATGTCGGTCCATCTACGCTGGACCGGTTCGGGTGCTACATGCAGTGCCTTGATAGACTCTGGGGCTGAGGGTTGTTTCATGGACGAAGCATGGGCTCGGAAACATGACATTCCTTTCAGACAGTTAGACAAGCCTACGCCCATGTTCGCCTTAGATGGTAGTCATCTTCCCAGTATCAGATTTGAGACACTACCTTTAACCCTCACAGTATCTGGTAACCACAGTGAGACTATTTCTTTTTTGATTTTTCGTTCACCTTTTACACCTGTTGTTTTGGGTCATCCCTGGCTAGTATGTCATAATCCTTCTATTAATTGGTCTAGTAATTCTATCCTATCCTGGAACGTTTCTTGTCATGTGAAGTGTTTAATGTCTGCCATCCCTCCCATTTCTTCTGTCCCCACTTCTCAGGAGGAACCTGGCGATTTGACAGGAGTGCCGGAGGAATATCATGATCTGCGCACGGTCTTCAGTCGGTCCCGAGCCAACTCCCTTCCTCCTCACCGGTCGTATGATTGTAGTATTGATCTCCTTCCGGGGACCACTCCTCCTCGGGGTAGACTATACTCTCTGTCGGCTCCCGAACGTAAGGCTCTCGAGGATTATTTGTCTGTGTCTCTTGACGCCGGTACCATTGTGCCTTCTTCCTCTCCGGCCGGGGCGGGGTTTTTTTTGTTAAGAAAAAGGACGGTACTCTGCGCCCCTGCGTGGATTATCGAGGGCTGAATGACATAACGGTTAAGAATCGTTATCCGCTTCCCCTTATGTCATCAGCCTTCGAGATTCTGCAGGGAGCCAGGTGCTTTACTAAGTTGGACCTTCGTAACGCTTACCATCTCGTGCGCATCAGAGAGGGGGACGAGTGGAAAACGGCGTTTAACACTCCGTTAGGGCATTTTGAGTACCGGGTTCTGCCGTTTGGTCTCGCCAATGCGCCAGCTGTTTTTCAGGCATTAGTTAATGATGTTTTGAGAGACATGCTGAACATCTTTGTTTTTGTCTACCTTGACGATATCCTGATTTTTTCACCGTCACTCGAGATTCATGTTCAGCACGTTCGACGTGTTCTCCAGCGCCTTTTAGAGAATTGTCTCTACGTGAAGGCTGAGAAGTGCTCTTTTCATGTCTCCTCCGTTACTTTTCTCGGTTCCGTTATTTCCGCTGAAGGCATTCAGATGGATTCCGCTAAGGTCCAAGCTGTCAGTGAGTGGCCCGTTCCAAGGTCACGTGTCGAGTTGCAGCGCTTTCTAGGTTTCGCTAATTTCTATCGGCGTTTCATTCGTAATTTCGGTCAAGTTGCTGCCCCTCTCACAGCTCTTACTTCTGTCAAGACGTGTTTTAAGTGGTCCGGTTCCGCCCAGGGAGCTTTTGATCTTCTAAAAGAACGTTTTACGTCCGCTCCTATCCTCGTTACTCCTGACGTCACTAGACAATTCATTGTCGAGGTTGACGCTTCAGAGGTAGGCGTGGGAGCCATTCTATCCCAGCGCTTCCAGTCTGACGATAAGGTTCATCCTTGCGCTTATTTTTCTCATCGCCTGTCGCCATCTGAACGCAACTATGATGTGGGTAACCGCGAACTGCTCGCCATCCGCTTAGCCCTAGGCGAATGGCGACAGTGGTTGGAGGGGGCGACCGTTTCTTTTGTCGTTTGGACAGACCATAAGAACCTTGAGTACATCCGTTCTGCCAAACGACTTAATGCTCGTCAAGCTCGTTGGGCGTTATTTTTCGCTCGTTTCGAGTTTGTGATTTCTTACCGTCCGGGTAGCAAGAACACCAAGCCTGATGCCTTATCCCGTCTTTTTAGTTCTTCTGTGGCTTCTACTGATCCCGAGGGGATTCTTCCTTATGGGCGTGTTGTCGGGTTGACAGTCTGGGGAATTGAAAGACAGGTTAAGCAAGCACTCACGCACACTGCGTCGCCGCGCGCTTGTCCTAGTAACCTTCTTTTCGTTCCTGTTTCTACTCGTCTGGCTGTTCTTCAGTGGGCTCACTCTGCCAAGTTAGCTGGTCATCCCGGTGTTCGAGGCACTCTTGCTTCTATTCGCCAGCGGTTTTGGTGGCCGACTCAGGAGCGTGACACGCGCCGTTTCGTGGCTGCTTGTTCGGACTGCGCGCAGACTAAGTCAGGTAACTCTCCTCCTGCCGGTCGTCTCAGACCGCTTTCCATCCCCTCTCGACCATGGTCTCACATCGCCCTAGACTTCATTACCGGTCTGCCTTTGTCTGCGGGGAAGACTGTGATTCTTACGGTTGTCGATAGGTTCTCTAAGGCGGCACATTTCATTCCTCTCGCTAAACTTCCTTCCGCTAAGGAGACGGCACAAATCATCATCGAGAATGTGTTCAGAATTCATGGCCTCCCGTTAGACGCCGTTTCAGACAGAGGTCCGCAATTCACGTCACAGTTTTGGAGGGAGTTCTGTCGTTTGATTGGTGCGTCCGTCAGTCTCTCTTCCGGGTTTCATCCCCAGTCTAACGGTCAAGCAGAGAGGGCCAATCAGACGATTGGTCGCATACTACGCAGCCTTTCTTTCAGGAACCCTGCGTCTTGGGCAGAACAGCTCCCCTGGGCAGAATACGCTCACAACTCGCTTCCTTCGTCTGCTACCGGGTTATCTCCGTTTCAGAGTAGTCTGGGTTACCAGCCTCCTCTGTTCTCATCCCAGCTTGCCGAGTCCAGCGCACCTGGAGGAGGGTGAGGTCTGCACTTTGCCGTTACAGGGCACAGACTGTGAGAGCCGCCAATAAACGTAGGATTAAGAGTCCAAGGTATTGTTGCGGCCAGAGAGTGTGGCTTTCCACTCGCAACCTTCCTCTTACGACAGCTTCTCGTAAGTTGACTCCGCGGTTCATTGGTCCGTTCCGTGTCTCCCAGGTCGTCAATCCTGTCGCTGTGCGACTGCTTCTTCCGCGACATCTTCGTCGCGTCCATCCTGTCTTCCATGTCTCCTGTGTCAAGCCCTTTCTTCGCACCCCCGTTCGTCTTCCCTCCTCCCCTCCCGTCCTTGTCGAGAGCGCACCTATTTACAAGGTACGTAGGATCATGGACATGCGTTCTCGGGGACGGGGTCACCAATACTTAGTGGATTGGGAGGGTTACGGTCCTGAGGAGAGGAGTTGGGTTCCGTCTCGGGACGTGCTGGACCGTTCACTGATTGATGATTTCCTCCGTTGCCGCCAGGATTCCTCCTCGAGTGCGCCAGGAGGCGCTCGGTGAGTGGGGGGGTACTGTCATGTTTTGTCTTATATTGTCTTGTCATTTTGCTTTTCCTTCTGTTCGTTTTCCCCCTGCTGGTCTTTTTAGGTTCGTTCCCCTTTTTCTCTCTCCCTTCCTCTCTCTCTTCTCTCTATCGTTCCGTTCCTGCTCCCAGCTGTTCCTATTCCCCTAATCAATCATTTAGTCTTCCCACACCTGTTCCCTATCTTTTCCCCTGATTAGAGTCCCTATTTCTCCCCTTGTTTTCCGTTTCTGTCCTGTCGGATCCTTGTATATTGTTCACCGTGCTGTGTCTTTGTATCGCCCTGTCGTGTCGTGTTTCCCTCAGATGCTGCGTGGTGAGCAGGTGTCTGAGTCTGCTACGGTCAAGTGCCTTTCCGAGGCAACCTGCAGTTTATTATCGAGTCTCCAGTCAGTTCTCGTGATTACGAGTGAAATTGTTTTTATGCTTTATTTACCGCTCCGATTTGTCTAGGAGTATTGCTATTTCCTTAAACTGGATTAAAGACTCTGTTTTCGCCAAGTCGCTTTTGGGTCCTCATTCACCTGCATAACAACTTTATTGTCAATGATCTACATAAAAAACTCTGTAATCTCACAGTAGAAGAAAAAAATCGAACAATTGTAAAAAATATTTTTAAAAGAATAGGAAAAATAAACACTAATATATCTTGATTACATACTGTAAGTTTTCAACCCCCTGAGTCAATAGATGTTAGAAAATATTCTCTAAGAGCTTTCCACACCTGGATCGTGCAACATTTGCCTATTATTCTTATCAACATTCTTCAAACTCTGTCAAATAAGTCTTGCCTTAGATTTTCAAGTAAAATTAAGCCAAAACTGTAACTCGGTCTGGCAGAAACATTCACTGTTTTCTTGGCAAGCAACACCAGTGTAGATTTGGCCTTCTGTTTGAGGTTACTGTCCTGCTGATAAGTGTATTAATCTCCCAGTCTAGTAGAAAGCAGACTGAACCAGGTTTCCCTCTAGGTTTTTGCCTGTGCTTAGTTCCATTTAGTTTATTTTTTATTCTGAAAAACCCCCCCTGTCTTTAACGATTACAAGCAAACACATAACATGATATAGACACCACTATGTTTGAAAATATGGAGATTGTTGTATTGGATTTGGATTTGCCCCAAACATAACATTTTGTATTGCTTTGCCACAATTCTTTCAGTGTTGCTTTAGTGCCTTGTTGCAAACATTATGCATGTTTTGGAATATTTTAATTCTGTACATGCTTCCTTTTTTCACACTGTCAGTTAGGTTGGTATTGTGGATTAACTACTATGTTGTCTCGACCCCGCCCTGTGAAACTGGGTCCTGGACTTCCTGATGCGCTGCCCCCAGGTGGTGAGGGTAGGTAACAACATCTCCACCCCGCTAATCCTCAACACTGGGTCCCCACAAGGGTGCATTCTCAGCCTCTCCTGTACTCCCTGTTCACCCACGACTGCGTGGCCATGCATGCCTCCAACCTAATCATCAAGATTGCAGACGACACTACAGTGGTAGGCTTGATTACCAACAATGACGAGAAAGCCTACAGGGAGGAGGTGAGGGCCCTCGTAGTGTGGTGTCAGGAAAATAACCTCACACTCAATTTCAACAAAACAAAGGAGATGATTGTGGCGGGACAGTAGTGGAGAGGGTGGAAAGTTGACAGGACAGTAGTGTAGAGGGTGGACAGTTTTAAGTTCCTCGGCATACACATCACGGACAAACTGAAATGGTCCACCCACACAGACAGCGTGTTGAAGAAGGCGTAGCAGCGCCTCTTCAACCTCAGGAGGCTGAAGAAATTTGGCTTGTCACCAAAAACACTCACAAACTTTTACAGATGCACAATTGAGAGCATCCTGTCCGGCTGTATCACCACCTGGTATGACAGCTGCTCCGCCCATAACCGTAAGGCTCTCCAGAGGGTAGTGTGGTCTGCACAATGCATCACCGGGGGCAAACTACCTGCCCTCCAGGACACCTACACCACCCGATGTCACAGGAAGGCCAAAAAGATCATCAAGGACAACAACCACCCGAGCTACTGCCTGTTCACCCTGCTATCATCCAGAAGGCGAGGTCAGTACAGGTGCATCAAAGCGAGGACCGAGAGACTGACAAACAGCTTCTATCGGAAGGCCGTCAGACTGTTAAACAGCCATCACTAACATTGAGTGACCAACATACTTACTCAACTCTAGCCACTTTAATAATGGAGAAATTGATGTAATAAATGTATCACTAGCCACTTCATATAATGCTTACATACCCTACATTACTCATCTCATATGTATATACTGTACGCTATACCATCTACTGCATCTTGCCATCTTGATGTAATTAAATGTATCACTAGCCACTTTAAACAATGCCACTTTATATAATGTTTTCATACCTTACATTACTCATCTCATACAGTGGGGAGAACAAGTATTTGATACACTGCCGATTTTGCAGGTTTTCCTACTTACAAGGCATGTAGAGGTCTGTAATTTTTTACCATAGGTACACTTCAACTGTGAGAGACGGACCTAAAACAAAAATCCAGAAAATCACATTGTATGATTTTTAAGTCATTAATTAGCATTTTATTGCATGACATAAGTATTTTATATATCAGAAAAGAATAACTTAATGTTGGTATAGAAACCTTTGTTTGCAATTACAGAGATCATACGTTTCCTGTAGTTCTTGACCAGGTTTGCACACACTGCAGCAGGGATTTTGGCCCACTCCTCCATACAGACCTTCTCCAGATCCTTCAGGTTTCGGGGCTGTCGCTGGGCAATACGGACTTTCAGCTCCCTACAAAGATTTTCTATTGGGTTCAGGTCTGGAGACTGGCTAGGCCACTCCAGGGCCTTGAGATGCTTCTTACGGAGCTACTCCTTAGTTGCCCTGGCTGTGTGTTTCGGGTCTTTGTCATGCTGGAAGACCCAGTCACGACCCATCTTCAATGCTCTTACTGAGGGAAGGAGGTTGTTGGCCAAGATCTTGCAATACATGGCCCCATCCATCCTCCCCTCAATACCCCATGCTTCACAGTAGGTATGGTGTTCTTTGGATGCAACTCAGCATTCTTTGTCCACCAAACACAACGAGTTCAGTTTTTACCAAAAAGTTATATTTTGGTTTCATCTGACCATATGACATTCTCCCAATCTTCTTCTGGATCATTCAAATGCTCTCTAGCAAACTTCAGATGTGCCTGGACATGTACTGGCTTAAGCAGGGGGACACGTCTGGCACTGCAGGATTTGAGTCCCTGGCAGCGTAGTGTGTTACTGATGGTAGGTTTTGTTACTTTGGTCCCAGCTCTCTGCAGGTCATTCACTAGGTCCCCGCGTGTGGTTCTGGGATTTTTGCTCACCGTTCTTGTGATCATTTTGACCCCATGGGGTGAGATCTTGCATGGAGCCCCAGATCGAGGGAGATTATCAGTGGTCTTGTATGTCTTCCATTTCTTAATAATTGCTCCCAGAGTTGATTTCTTCAAACCAAGCTGCTTACCTATTGCAGATTCAGTCTTCCCAGCCTTGTGCAGGTCTACAATTTTGTTTCTGGTGTCCTTTGACAGCTCTTTGGTCTTGGCCATAGTGGAGTTTGGAGTGTGACTGTCTGAGGTTGTGGACAGGTGTCTTTTATACTGATAACAAGTTCAAACAGGTGCCATTAATACAGGAAACGAGTGGAGGACAGATGAGCCTCTTAAAGAAGAAGTTACAGGTCTGTGAGAGCCAGACATCTTGCTTGTTTGTCGGTGACCAAATACTTATTTTCCACCATAATTTGCAAATAAATTCATTAAAAATCCTACAATGTGATTTTCTGGATTTTTTTTCTCATTTTGTCTGTCATAGTTGAAGTGTACCTATGATGAAAATGACAGGCCTCTCTCATCTTTTTAAGTGGGTGAACTTGCACAATTGGTGGCTGACTAAATACTTTTTTGCCCCACTGTATATGTGACAATAATAATAATAACAAAAACACATAATTCTGTTTGCTCAGGGTATAGAGCAAGCTGTGGTCTGTAGGGTGTTACTGTAGAATCAAAATACATGTCCATGTGACCTTTCAGACAAGAGGACCATTGTTGGCTTCTTAGTGTCATCTTCTGTTTGCTCAGGGTATAGGCTGTGGTCTGCATCGCTACAGTAGAATCACACTTTCATGTGAAATGTTTATTGTGCTTTTAAATACGTTTTTTCTTCCTCCCCAGGGACTGCAGTTGAAAACGAGTTTGCAGACTGAATGTGGCCTTATTTTGTTGACATTGTAAATGTAAAACACCCATGTCATCGACAGACTGGAATGTCCATTGTGCAACGTGTTCTACTTTGGATGGACAAAAAGACATATCCAGGATTGCATGGCTAAACATAAATACCCCATACATGTAGGTAATAAGTACTACCCCATGGGAGACACTACAAGTCCTTGCACCAAAGCAATACTATCTCTTTACCCAGACTATTTGGCTAAATGGCTACCCAGACTATTTGCATTGAACCCCCTCTTTTACACTGCTGCTACTCGCTGTTCATTATCTATGCATAGTCATTTTACCCCTACCTACATGTACATATTACCTCAATTACCTCAACTAACCCGTACCCCCGCACATTGACTCGGTACCACTACCTCCTGTATACAACCTCGTTATTGTTATCAGGTTTTTTTTCTTTTTTCTTCTTAACTCTTATTTTTCTTAACACTGCATTGTTGGTTAAAGGCTTTTACATTAAGTAAACATTTCCCAGTAAGGTCTACTATACCTGTTGTATTCGGCGCATGTGACAAATCAAATTTGATTTGATCTCTACAAGTTATGGGCATTGATCATAGTCCAGTCTCAATTAGAAAATGTGACTGGCTTAAACACCTCAACCAAAGGGAAAGATTCTGGGTATACTAACAGGCCACTAAGTACAGTGTTCAATGAATGTATGGATTTTTCACCATTCTTGTAGGGTTTGAGAGTATTATGGCTGTATGGCTATATACAGTATATATATGTATTTTTGCTGTCATCTACTGGACTTTTTACATACTGTTCTCTTTCATGGCTAACACTTTATATTGTTCTACTACTACTTACCTAATACTACTACTACTATTGTAATTCCCATACGGTTATGGTATCACATTTTATGTATAAAACACAAGATATTGTTGTTGTAATCCACTATTATTTTGGGCTGAGTTCTCCAAGGCTTTCAATTGGGAATTGTGGCAGGATCGCAGCCATTTGTGTCTCAACACTCAAGGAAGATGCCTGTTACAACTCACCGTCTCCTCCTGTCTCCTTTTTCTTTATTCTGTTTAACAGGTATCAGTGGAGGCTCCTCAGAGGGGGAAGGGGAGGACCATATCCTTTTTAGATAAAACTATACTAAATATAATAACATCACCAAATAATTGATTAAAACACACTATTTTGCAAAAAAGGTCTACAGTAGCCTCAACAGCACTCTTTGGGGTAGCACCACAGTGTAGCTGGAGGACATTTAGCTTCCATCCTCCTCTGGGTACATTGACTTCAATACAAAACCTAGGAGGCTCATGGTGTTCACCCCCTTCCTTAGACTTGCACAGTAATTAAGACAACTTCCGGAGGATGTCCTCCAGCCTATCAGAGCTCTTGTAGCATGAACTGACATGTTGTCCACCATATCAAAGTATCAGAGAATGAATCTAGTGCTGAAAGCATAAGCTACAGCTAGCTAGTACTGCAGTGTATAACATGTGGTGAGTAGTTGACTCAAAGAGAGAGTAAGACAACAGTTTTGAACAAATACATTTCTTCCTAAATGAAGGAGAAGCAAGAGAGAAAGTTTCACTTACCTAGCTAGCAAATGCAGCTAGCTAAACTCAGCAAAAAAGAAACGTCCCTTTTTCAGGACCCTGTCTTTCAAAGATAATTCGTAAAAATCCAAATAACTTCACAGATCTTCATTGTAAATGATTTAAACACTGTTTCCCATGCTTGTTCAATGAACAATAAACAATTAATGAACATGCACCTGTGGAACGGTCATTAAGACACTAACAGCTTACAGATGGTAGGCAATTAAGATCACAGTTATGAAAACTTAGGACACTAAAGAGGCCTTTCTACTGACTCTGAAAAACACCAAAAGAAATATGCCCAGGGTCACTGCTCATCTGTGTGAATGTGCCTTAGGCATGCTGCAAGGAGGCATGAGGACTGCAGATATGGCCAGGGCAATACATTTCAATGTCCGTACTGTGAGGCTCCTAAGACAGCGCTACAGGGAGACAGGACGGACAGCTGATCGTCCTCGTAGTGGCAGACCACGTGTAACAACACCTGCACAGGATCGGTGTATCTGAACATCACACCTGCGGGACAGGTACAGGATGGCAACAACAACTGCCCGAGTTACACCAGGAAAGCACAATCCCTCCATCAGTGCTCAGACTGTCCACAATAGGCTGGGAGAGGCTGGACTGAGTGCTTGTAGGCCTGTTGTAAGGCAGGTCCTCAACAGACATCACCAGCAACAGCGTTGCCTATGGGCACAAATCCACCGTCGCTGGACCAGACAGGACTGGCAAAAAGTGCTCTTCTCTGATGAGTTGCAGTTTTGTCTCACTAGGGGGGATGGTCGGATTCGCGTTTATCGTCGAAGGAATGAGCGTTATGGTCTGGGGCAGTGTGTCACAGCATCATCGGACTGAGCTTGTTGTCATTGCAGGCAATCTCAATGCTGTGCGTTGCAGGGAAGACATCCTCTTCCCTCATGTGGTACCCTTCCTACAGATTCATCCTGACATGACCCTCCAGCATGACAATGCCACCAGCCATACTGCTCATTCTGTGTGTGATTTCCTGCAAGACAGGAATGTCAGTGTTCTGCCATGGCCAGTGAAGAGCCTGGATCTCAATCCCATTGAGCATGTATGGGACCTGTTGGATCGGGTGGATCGGGTGAGGGCTATGGTCATTCCCCCCAGAAATGTCCGGGAACTTGCAGGTGCCTTGGTGGAAGAATGGGGTAAGATCTTACAGAATACACTGGCAAATCTGGTGCAGGCCATGAGGAGGAGATGCACTGCAGTAGTTAATGCAGCTGGTCGCCACACCAAATACTGACTTACTTTTGATTTGACCCCCACTTTGTTCAGGGAAACAATATTCCATTTATGTTAGTCACATGTCTGTGGAACTTGTTCAGTTTGTCTCAGTTGTTAAATCTTGTTATGTTCATAGAAATATTTACACATGTTAAGATTGCTGAAAATGAATGCAGTTGACAGTGTGAAGACGTTTCTTTTTTTGCTGAGTTTAGTTTAGCCTACTGAAACAACCTGCTCAAACAGAGGGATGCTATGTTAGCTAGCTGGCTATGCCTTTCCAACACAACAGGTATATGTCACTAGTGACCCCCAATGCCAAATCCTCCTTCCAGTTCTCTGCTGCCAATGACTGGAACGAACTGTAAAAATCATTGAAGCTGGAGACTCATATCTCCCTCACTAACTTTAAGCACCAGCTGTCAGAGCAGTTTGCAGATCACTGCACCTGTACATAGCCCATCTGTAAATCAAATCAAATGTATTTATATAGCCCTTCTTACATCAGCTGATATCTCAAAGTGTTGTACAGAAACCCCGCCTAAAACCCCAAACAGCAAGCAATGCAGGTGTTGAAGCAAATAGTCCATCCAACTGCCTCATCCCCACACTGTATTGTTTTTTTAACTTGCTCCTTTGCATCCCAGTGTCTCTACTTGCACATTCATCTTCTGCACATCAATCAATCCGGTGTTTAATTGGTATATTGCAATTACTTTGCCACCATGGCCTATTTATTGCCTTTACCTCCCTTATCTTTCCTCATTTGCACATGCTGTATATAAACTTCTTCTACTGTATTATTGACTGTATGTTTGTTTATTCCATCTGTAACTCTGTGTTGTTGTATGTGTCGTACTGCTTTGCTTTATTCTTGGCCAGGTCGCAGTTGTAAATGAGAACTTGTTCTCAACTAGTCTACCTGGTTAAATAAAGGTGAAATAAAAATAAAATAAATAAATAAAAAGATATCACCTATCCTAACTGACATTGGTAATAGAACAGTGATTGTGTGTATGTGTTCACAGATTCATCTATGAAGCCAACACTTGGAGACTTACAAGGTGATGTGATTGAGTCCAGACCGACAGGCAAGCTTGATACTCACGTCTCTGAACGGAGAGGCACTTTAACACATCCACAATGTGGGGCTGAAGGTGATTAATAATAATACAGTACAGCAGAAATGTCCAGAATTAGCAACACACGTTTAATTGAATGTGTCACTGATGAACTCTTCCTCAACTCTGCCAACTCTGCAGATGGAAAGGACTGTAGATGCTTTTGCCAAGACTCCTGCCTCTGTTGTTTGATTGGGAAACCATTGGGTAGGTTTTATTTGACCTGTTCAAACTTCAAATTAGTATATTTAGTGTGTCAGATATTACCTGTCCTAACTACCATTGATAATAGAACTGTGTGTGTGTGTCAGATATTACCTATCCTAACTGCCATTGATAATAGAACTGTGTTTGTGTGTCAGATATTACCTGTCCTAACTGCCATTGATAATAGAACTGTGTTTGTGTGTCAGATATTACCTATCCTAACTGCCATTGATAATAGAACTGTGTTCATGTGTTAGATATTACCTATCCTAACTGCCATTGATAATAGAACTGTGTTCATGTGTTAGATATTACCTATCCTAACTGCCATTGATAATAGGACTGTGTTCATGTGTTAGATATTACCTATCCTAACTGCCATTGATAATAGAACTGTGACAATGTGTTAGATATTACCTATCCTAACTGCCATTGATAATAGAACTGTGACAATGTGTTAGATATTACCTATCTGCCATTGGTAATAGAATTACAATGTGTGTCAGATATTACCTATCTCTAACTGCCATTGATAATAGAACTGTGACAATGTGTTAGATATTACCTATCCTAACTGCCATTGATAATAGAACTGTGACAATGTGTTAGATATTACCTATCCTAACTGCCATTGATAATAGAACTGTGACAATGTGTTAGATATTACCTATCCTAACTGCCATTGATAATAGAACTGTGACAATGTGTTAGATATTACCTATCCTAACTGCCATTGATAATAATAGAACTGTGACAATGTGTGTCAGATATTACCTTTCCTATCTGCCATTGATAATAGAACTGTGTTCATGTGTTAGATATTACCTATCCTAACTGCCATTGATAATAGAACTGTGACAATGTGTGTCAGATATTACCTATCCTAACTGCCATTGATAATAGAACTGTGACAATGTGTGTCAGATATTACCTATCCTAACTGCCATTGATAATAGAACCAATGTGTCAGATATTAACTGCCATTGATAATAGAACTGTGACAATGTGTGTCAGATATTACCTATCCTAACTGCCATTGATAATAGAACTGTGACAATGTGTGTCAGATATTACCTATCCTAACTGCCATTGATAATAGAACTGTGACAATGTGTGTCAGATATTACCTATCCTAACTGCCATTGATAATAGAACTGTGACAATGTGTGTGCCATGATAATTCAATGTGTGTCAGATACAGAACTGCCATTGATAATAGAACTGTGACAAGCAGATATTACCTTTCCTATCTGCCATTGATAATAGAACTGTGTTCAGACTTGCTAAGATAATCAGTGATGAAGTCCAGAACTGTGACAATGTGTGTCAGATATTACCTACAGAACTGGCTTGATAAGTGATGAACTGTGACAATGGAGAGAGGCCTGACCTCTGTGCATTAAGAATTGACAATGTGTGTCAGACAACCTTTAACTGCCATTGTATTTGTGACAATGATTGAAATTGAATGGTATCAGACTTCAAGATAATGTGATGAAGAGAGACAGACCTTGATGTGATTCTCTGAATGGAGAGAGGCCTGACACTCAGCATTAACATTTAAGTAGACAACTTTTACTTGTATTGTATTTTTTAAATGATTGAATTGAATGGTATCAGTCAATATGAGGAGAGAAAACCCCTGTGTATTCTGCACCAGGATCAGGTATCAGTCAATATGAGGAGAGAAAACCCCTGTGTATTCTGCACCAGGATCAGGTATCAGTCAATATGAGGAGAGAAAACCCCTGTGTATTCTGCACCAGGATCAGGTATCAGTCAATATGAGGAGAGAAAACCCCTGTGTATTCTGCACCAGGATCAGGTATCAGTCAATATGAGGAGAGAAAACCCCTGTGTATTCTGCACCAGGATCAGGTATCAGTCAATATGAGGAGAGAAAACCCCTGTGTATTCTGCACCAGGATCAGGTATCAGTCAATATGAGGAGAGAAAACCCCTGTGTATTCTGCACCAGGATCAGGTATCAGTCAATATGAGGAGAGAAAACCCCTGTGTATTCTGCACCAGGATCAGGGAACTCCTGTTGTATAAGGGACACCCCAGAGGAAGGTATGACCATTCTGTTTGCCAAGGTAGGCCCTGTACCACCAGCCAAATGTCGATAGGCACAGTGTCTGTATCAGCTGGGAATGACTATGGAAGGTGAAAGGTGCACATTGCTTCTATGGTATTATGTAAAGGTTTGTTTATTTTATATGGACCTGTTACTACATTTGAAAGGGTTCAAAACACTTAGTTTAGAATATCTACATTCAGCAATTGCATTCTCCTCATATTACTCTGCAGGTTACAGACCTATTCAAAGCTTCCTCTGACATCTGCCTATAAATATTGAACTCAACTTGCAGGAGGTTTGTTTGTTGTGATTGAGAGGGGGGAAACAGCTGTGCGCAAGGTTCCGACAAATGGTTGTGTCTTAATAGTGGTAAGTCGCTCTGGATAACAGTATCTGCTAAATGACAAAAATGTCAAATGCAATTGTTTAACATACCGATCTCATTGTATTTAATTATTATTATTTAATATGACTGTGTAAAACCTTGCAGGACTACTTATTTCTCTGAGATAGGACGGATATACAGCATTTAGCAAAAAAAACATGATTATTTTCTCTTTAAATTAAACTATGAAGTGATACAGTTCCAACAAATGCAAGTCTGTCATTGAACAACCACATACCATGATTAGATCGTGAAAAAACACACCAATCATCTTTCATAATCTCTTTAAACATTAAAAGCTCATTTTCTAATATTTATTCAAATGGATATACAGCGTTTATTCATTTGTTGATTCCACATTGTTATCATATGGAGAATAACTGTGCAAAGGGCAGAGTTATTCAGTCCTTTTCCCACTTCCATGTCCCAACCCTAGATGGCAGCAGCAACTGGGTCAGTTGCTGAGTTAGTTCTGCCAGCAATGTGATAAATTTGACGATTACTCAGGTGTTGGCAATCAGTAAGAGAGGTGGAGCCTTGGTCTAGCGGTCCTTCCCTGCATTTGTTTGTTTAGATACTTTTCTTTTGGACGTTTTTCTTTGTATTTTATTTTTTGAATATTATTATTTTGTCACCGAAATTTAAACGTTAATGAACAAACTGATTCGGCTGGCCAACCAGGAGAGTCAAGACCGAGCTCGCCGAGTACCCGCATACCCTTACTTCTCATGTCAACGCACACAGTCAGCAAAGGTTACGTATAATTTAGTGAGGCATAAAACCACTAGACGACTGTGTAGCAATAGCAGTAGGCTGGCTAGCTTCGACAGCAATTAGGACACTGAAATTATGTTTATATTTAAGATTGCACAAGGTTCCGATGCCTGGTGTCCTTGAACAATAAGACTCAAAGTGTGGGTTTACACCAAAACAACGTTCCCTGCCATAAAAGGACTATCCATAATCTCTAGGAACAATTTCATCAGAAGTTTGTTTTTCAGATATTCACACGTTATACGACACGTAGAATGTATGCACATGACTGTAAGTCGCTTTGGATAAAAGCGTCTGCTAAATGGCATATATTATTATTATTATTATTATGTATGCATGGACACGGGATTACGGATTATAGATATCCCTTCAATGGTGTGATTTAGGCTGGCTAGGCTATAGGCTGGCTAGGTGATTTTGTAACAACATGAGACAAATACATTTCAATGCGAAGTCTGACTGGGAAAATGCCAGTAGGCCTACACTCAATTTGGAGTATAAATGACCAAATATGCACTACATGACCTTCTTGTTGAACATCTAATTACAAAATCATGGGCATTAATATGGAGTTTGTCCCCCTCTGCTGCTATAACAGCCTCCGCTCATCAGGGAAGGCTTTCCACTAGTTATTGGAACATTGCTGTGGAGACTTGCTTCCATTTAGCCACAAGAGCATTACTGAAGTCGGGCACTGATTTTGGGCGACTAGCCATGGCTTGCAGTCAGCGTTCGAATTAATCCCAAAGGTGTTCGATGGGGTTGAGGTCAGGGCTCTGTGCAGGACAGTCAAGTTCTTCCACACCAATCTCGACAAACCATTTCTGTATGGACCTCACTTTGTGCATGGGGGCATTGTCATGCTGAAGCAGGAAAGGGCCTTCCCCAAACTGTTGCCACAAATTTGGAAGAATAGAATCGTCAAGAATGTCATTGTATGTTGTACCATTAATATTTCTTTTCACTGGAACTAAGGGGCCTAGCCCGAACCATGAAAAACAGCTCCAGACCATAATTCCTCCTCCACCAATCTTTACAGTTGGCACTATGCATTCGGGCAGATAGAGTTCTCCTGGCATCCGCCAAACCCAGATTCATCCATCAGATTGCCAGATGGTGAAGCGTGATTCATCACTCCAGCTGATGCTTGGCATTGCGTATGGTGATCTTAGGCTTGTGTGTGGCTGCTCGGCCATGGAAACCATTTCATGAAGCTCCCAACAAACAGTTTTTGTGCTGACGTTGTTTCCAGAGGCAGTTTGGGACTCTGTAGTGAGTGCTGCACCCGAGGACAGACAATTTGTTCGCTCTATGCGCATCAGCACTCTGCGGTCCCATTTGGGGAGCTTGTGTGGCCTACCACTTCGCAGCTGAATCGTTGTTGCTCATAGATGTTTCCACTTCACAATAACAGCACTTACAGTTGACAGGAGGAGCTCAAGCAGGGCAGAAATATGACGAACTGACTTGTTTCAAAGGTGGCATCCTATGACGGTGCTACGTTGAAAGTCACTGAGCTCTTCAATAAGGCCATTCTCCTGCAAATGTTTGTCTATGGAAATTGCATGTCTATGTGCTCAATTTTGTACACCTGTAAGCAACAAGTGTGGCTGAAATAGCCAAATCCAATAATTTGAAGGGGTGTCCACATACTTTTGTATATATAGTGTATTTAGGCCTGGTTGCTATCTCTTCAAAGGAAGTTGCTACATAAGGTCCAGTATAATATTCTCTATTAAATATGCTTTATACAGTGCATTCGGAAAGTATTCAGACCCCTTCCCCCTTTCCAGATGTTGTTACGTTACAGACTTATTCTAAAATGGTTTAAATATAAAACAAATCCTCATCAATCTACACACAACACTCCATAATGACAAAGCAAAAACTGTTTTTTATTTTTTTTTCAATCTAATTTATAAAATAAAACAAATTACTTTATTCAGATCCTCCGTAGAGCTTCAGGACTGTGTCGAGGCACAGATCTGGGGAAGGGTACCAAAACATTTCTGCAGCCTTGAAGGTCCCCGGGAATACAGTGGCCTCCATCATTCTTAAATGGAAGAAGTTTGGAACCACCAATACTCTTCCTAGAGCTGGCCGCCTGGCCAAACTGAGCAATCGGGGGAGAAGGGCCTTGGTCAGGGAGGTGACCAAGAACCCATTGGTCCTTGGTCAGAGCTCCAGAGTTCCTCTGTGGAGATGGGAGAACCTTCCAGAAGGACAACCATCTCTGCAGCACTCCACCAATCAGGCCTTTGTGGTAGAGTGGTCAGACGGAAGCCACTCCTCAGTTAAAGGCACATGACAGCCAAAAGGCACCCAAAGGATTCAAGATTCTCTTTTGTCGTAATGCCAATCGTCACATCTGGAGGAAAACAGGCACCATCTCTACGGTGAAGCATGGCTGTGGCAGAATCATGCTGTGGGATTTTCAGCGGCAGGGACTGGGAAGCTAGTCAGGATCGGGGGAAAGATGTATAGAAAGATCCTTGATGAAAACCTGCTCCAGACCTCAGAATAGGGTGACGGTTCACCTTTCAACAGGACAGTGACCCTAAGCACACAGCCAAGACAACTCATGTGTGGTTGTGTACAAGTCTCTGAATGTCCTTGAGTGGGCCAGCCAGGGCCCGGACTTGAACCCGATTGAACATCTCTGGACAGACCTGAAAATAGCTGTGCAGCGATGCTCCCCATCCAACTTGACAGAGCTTGAAATGATCTGCTGAGAAGAATGGGGTGGTAGTGTCATTCCCAAGAAGACTAGAGGCTGTAATCGCTGTTTAAGGTGCTTCAACAAAGTACTGAGTAAAGGGTCTGAATACTTATGTAAATGTAATATTTTGTTTATCTTGATTTTTTAAAAATCGGATCTTGGACCTTATGACTTGCACCGACATGCACTGTCAACTGTGGGACCTTTTATATAGACAGGTGTGTGTGCCTTTCCAAATCATGTCCAATCAATTTCATTTACCACAGATGGACTCTAAGTTGTAGAAACATCTGAAGGATGATGAATGTAAACAGGATGCACCTGAGCTCCATTTCGAGTCTCATAGCAAAGGGTCTGAAAGGCTATTTCTGTAAAAAATATCAAAAACATTTTTGCAAAACATTACTAAAAACAGTTTTTGCTTTCTCATTATGGTTTATTGTGTTTAGATTGATGAGGAAAAACAACAACAATTTTAGAATAAGGCTGTAACGTAACAAAATGTGGAAAAAGACAAGGGGTCTGAATACTTTCAGAATGCACTGTATATGATTCAGTATAGTGGGCTTCGGGAAATTATGAAGGTATGTCCTTTGTAAAAGTGGTTAAAATTTGTTTTAAAAAATGACGGTAGCATAATAAACTATAGGAAATGTATAAATATAAATCAAGTATTAGCCTAGCCAAGCAGGCTCAAACCTCCAGCGACATAGTGTTGATAAAAGGATATGTATTTAGCAGTAGGCTGATCACTTGCATAAGAGAATAGCAATTCTTTACAATAGCCATGTTAGCTTGTGCTGGAAGTTCGAGCAGATGGTCTGTTGACAGCATGCTTCTAACGTTAGCGTCTATTCACAAAGGTATCTTCCGTCTGGGGGGGTTTCGTTAACATCTTCGGCACTCGGTCCGAAATGTTAATATGCATCGCATGCTGTAAGGTTTTGGAAACATTATCTTTCATATCAGCTAGAAAGAATTATAAACTAAATGTTAAATTACAACACACCTTATAGGGTTAGGGTTTCCAACATGGCCATATTTCCATGTTACAGCAATTTGTTTACGGAAGACTGAGGTGACCACCTGTGCTAGTTAGCTATCGAGCGTGCTCTGAACACCTGTGTGTAACGGAAAGGAAGTACGCCAGAATAATGTAACTGAAAAATACAGGCAGATACAACTGTGTTAAACCGGGTTAAAATAGTGTACAGTGAATGTATATTTAGCGTTTGTGGAATTGGTTTTATGTGATATGCAAATACAAAAACTTCATTTTTCTAGAACCATATCGCATTTGAGAATCGATTTACGTTTAGATGGAGTATTTGACCGTTTATATATAATATATATATATATATATGATTTCATAATTTATGTGTGGATTTATTGAGTGCTTTGTTATTATACATCTGCAAAACAGCTAGTTCTTCTATGACCAGAGACCATAGAAAACAGCCAGTGTCCTTCTTTTGTACGTTGCACATGTGCTTCCCCCTGCTAATTTATTCAAACCTCTTTGTGCTTGAATGTTGTCTGTCCATCAGAATCACAGCAGGATAAGGCTCCATCATCAGACTCATGAGCTTAACTGCTGTCCAATTACTGATACAGACTTTCTAACCTTTATGGTGTCATGTTGGAAAAGTAGATTTAAAAACATCCATGTGATTTGCAGAGATCTGAGTACCCATGTATTATTATATATTATTTTGAGGCCTCAATGAAACTACCTGTAACCCTTACATGTATGTAAACGCTATTGCTATTCTCTCTGTGTTTGTGTTTTCATTGGTTTGCATTGCATGTCAAGCACATCAGATTAAGGTTGGAATAATGTTCTCAGCCTGGTGACCACATTGTTCCATTTACAGCCTTGTGGGCCTGTATCCTAACAATAGTCCTTCATTTGATTTCAGCCTTGATACTGTAAGTAACAATCAGGCTAGGCTGAGAGGGAACAGGATTTAGTGCCAAATGTACCTCTGTGAGATATCTGTACTAGTGAGACATTCTCAGTGTAGTGTAGGATGCACTTTGAGACAATCATGTTCTCCTAGTCCCTCTTACAATGGAAGTTCATTGATATACATTCTTTATCATCTCAGTTTAATTAGTCCCTTTCAAACCGTAATCAGTACAACACTGCGTTGAACGTTTGTGTCCCTTATATCAATAAATAATACTGATGATAATTCACAAAATATACATCCAGTGGTTTGACACTTAGGCAAACTCAGCTATACAGTTACTACAAAGAGTGGGGAGACTCCCGACAAAAAGAAAGACTGTGACACAGGTGGCTGTACTCCTCAGCATTTGTTGCCATGCAGCTACTATATCATGTTGCAGGAGAGAGATGTGAACTCCCATACACGGGCAGATGCCAGTATCTGTGTGGGTGCTGACGAGGGCATCATCTTGCCTCACACACTCTGCAATTTCTCTGGCCACGCTGATGCTTGGGATCAAAAAGGTTAAATAAAAATAAATTGGCTCTCATATCGCTGAGTCTCAGTGATTGTTGTGGAGACTTGCAACATTATATGTAGGACTTGACACATACAGAACGAATGCCTTAAGTTAACTATAGTACTGGGAAAATGCTCAAGAGGAATAAGCATTTCGTAGACTACTGTCAATTGAACATTATGGGGCGGTTTCCTGGACAAAGATTAAGCCTCGTCTTGAATGTTTTTGTTGGTCTAAGTCTAGGTTTAATCTGTTTCTGGGAATCCAACCCTATGGGTAACATAACAAAAGCTTTACACGGTCATAGAGAACTACAGTGATTTTAGTAGTCAGGCCTGACCCCAATTCTGTCATATCGTGCAGCAGTATGTTAGCCAACTTAATTATCTTTAAAACGCTGCCCCTGCCAAGGCAACAATCGATCATCTGTTTTCTGGACAGATATAACAAATTATGTGTTTAATATGATTGTTTAATTACCCTGTTGTAACAGTTGATGATTTTTTAAAATGATTCTCTGTGAGTTTCTCCCTCAAATTTCTGTGGCTATCATATCCTCATAGTGTAACCCTGAGCTGTGGATGTCCATGTCGAGCTCCGGCCGACTCTCCAGCTCCACTGTGAGCTCCTGCAGGATCCTCTCCAAGTCTTGGTTCTTCTTGTGCATCTGCAGATAGTTGAGCTGAAGCTGGTTCTGGTACTTGATGACTCTGTCCTTCTCCTTGTTCCACGTCTGTCTTTCATGCTCAAAGCTGTTCAACAGCCTCTCCTGAGTTTCTCTCTCTTCCCTGAGCTCCCCTTTCAGTCTCTCCACCTCTCCCTGGAGGGAGTCAGTGCTCATGCACCCTTCTCTCCCCCCACTCTGGTCTGTCCTCTGCTGGGCCTGGGCCTCCAGTTTGGCCTTCTGCTGCTGCCTCTGTTCTTTTGCCAGGGCCAGATCCTTTTTAATTCCTTTGATGTCTGTCTCTAGTATACCCACCTTTTTTCTTAGAAGATCAACCTCGTTCTTCTTGCGCTGGAGCTCATTGTGGCATACCTGAGGTGGAAAAGATGAATTGTGTCATTATAAAATGCAGTTTGCCGTTCAACATGGAGGCCTAGTAGATAATGACCTAGATTCAGTATTGTCACTCACACTTAAATCATTTAGATCAGCTCACCACTAGTGCAGCTTCTGTACTTCACTAAAGAAATCTATTCTGTATGTATATCATACTACCTCTGATTTTCTTTTGACAAAAGAGACCCAGTACCTCGACCTCCACGCTGCGAGAGTGTATCTTGTCCTCTTGTTCTTTGTTCTGCTGCCCCAATGTCTCCATTTTGGCCCGAGTCTCCTTCAGCGAGACCTTGAGGCTTACGATGTCATTCAGCTTGTGAGTGACATCAGCCTGGGAGTCCCTGAGATGCTGCTTCAGCAGCGAGATCTCCCCAGTCTTTTGACATACCTAGTAAAGAATGCAAAAAAAAAATTGCGTTGAATTACTGGCTGCTTTTGAGAATGTTTTTAAATTACACTCTCTGGCCTGTGCAAACCCTGTGCAATGCATTCACCTAGTGACCTGACCAGGACATATTTTGGGACCACTCAGTCACAACTAGGGCCCTGATTTTCATGGTAAGGCCATGTGGTCAGGAAAAATTAATGAGACATGCTGGCCACACTCACCTCCCACTGGGTCTCCTCTAAGGTGGGCTCGAGCTGGGTTTTCTCCATCTCAAACGACCTCAGTTTGACCTCTGTCAGGTCCTTTTCCTGGGTCATCCTGGCCAGCTCATCCTGGAGCCTCTGCTTGTCCTGTTGCAGCTGACTGACCTGCAGTTGCAAGGCCTGGTGGTTCCTCACGGCCCTGTGCGAGACCTGCCTGAGCTTGGTGGAGCACTTCTGCTTCAGGCCCTCCATCTCCTCAACACAATACCTCTGCCTCTCTTCAAACAGCTGGCAAGTGTCCACCTCTTTCTCCTCAAAGCTCACCTGCAGCTCCTGCAGCTCTGTCTCACTCTCCAGCAGCCTCTGCTCCAGCAGCTCAATGAGGGACTCGTCCATTGAGATGGGAGAGCGATTACAGCCTCCCATCTCCTTCAACAGAGGAATAGGCTGCTGAGTGGACGGTATGGAGACGGCATCCTTGTTAGCCTTCACTGCCCCTCCATTGCTTAGAGCTGCAGCCCTAGCACTGGCTCTAATGCCATTCCCATTGGTCCATATAGAGCGGGGGGGCTGCAGGGGATGGGCCATGCCATGGGCTGAGCCTCCTGCACACTGAGACAATGGGCCTGTGGAAGCACTGAGGCTCCCATTGGTGCTTTGAGTAGGCAGGCTGGACATTGAATCCTGCCCAGAGTCTGAAAAGGTGTCCTGTTTGGGCCCCTGGGAGTCTTTGGTCCTTTCTGGGGGAATAAGCAGGTGGGTGAGATTGTCGCGAGTCTCTGTGGAAGAGGTGCTCCTAGGGATGACTGGCTTGAAGGCTGTGGGCCGGATCAAAGCGTTCTCGGTATTCTAGAGGCAGAGGAAGGAGAGCAAATAGTCAATCAGAGAACCTGTTGGTTTTAGTTTTCAACCTTCCTTTTAGCAATGGAGATGATCATGTAAGCAAATAGTGCTATCAATTAATAATCAATCATTTAGTGCTGACGAGAACAGATAACCACCCAGAAATTGGAGATTTGTACATGTAGAAGTGCAATGTAAGAATATACAGAATACATGAAACTGTCATGAAACATGAAACATGAGCTTATTCCATATGTCCCATCTGTGCTGTCTGGAAATATCACCAGTTATACCCAACATCCTCCTCCACCCTGTTGTAATGTCTGAGAAAAGATGAATTGCCCTACTCTGTGATATTAATAATGTGTTGCACTGTTTAAGTGTGAGCGTTAATCCTGTGGACTCAGCATTCCTGTCCAGTGACTTCATGCCTGGAAAGCACTTTCTCTCTTGGGGCATAAAGGCCTATTCAGAGAGCAGGACTTGGATAAGACAAGATAGCATCACTGATGACATCTTACAAACGTTGCATTGCAATCTGCAGTATTTACTGATTTGAATTACTAAAATATAGCCTATCTATTCATTCTTAAGGAATATAACTTATAATGCCTCGTGAGGGCTCCAAGGTGGCGCAGCGTTCTAAAGCACAGCATCTCAGTGTTAGAGGTGTCACTACAGACCCTGGTTCAATTCCAGGCTGTATCCCAACCGGCCGTGATTGGGAGTCCTATAGGGCGGTGCACAATTGATCCAGCGTTGTCCGGGTTAGGGTTTGGCTGGGTAGGCCGTCATCCTAAATAAGAATGTGTTCTTAACTGACTTGCCTAGTTAAATAAACATTTTTTAAAATCATTGTATAAGTTTGTTTGTTTTTGCTGTCATTTTAGTCTTTCTAAAGTAATAATATATAGCTTAAAATATGTTTAAAATTCGAATTTAAATCTCTTGGACTGTCAGTCCTTGCATCTAGCTCTGTCTATGACTTGGAGTGTGGTTACACACATTTGCAGTTAGGCTGAAACCCAAACTCAAAATTGTGGCTTAAGTCATCAACCTTGGTGATGATTAAAAGGTCATGTTTTTGTTTGCTATCTATTGTGCTTGTCTGATCTTGAAGTTGTGTTTGAAATTGCCTCCCTGGCTATCAATTGTACAACACAGAAATATTGACACAGGCAAGTATGTTGAGCAAGTCAGAGACTCACCTTCTCCAGTTTCCCAGACATAGGCAGCAACTTAGTTGGCACTCTACAGTCTGGTTCCGTATCAGTAAAATGTCCCTGTTCTAAAAGGTTCTCTGTTAGGATGCCTCTCTGGTGAGTCGTCCGCGGCTTGTGGCTCACTTTTATGTAAAAGAAGTCTTCACTCCTGCCTGCCTGAGAGATGGCTTTAGATGTGTTGTTGGAGGACCCCTGTGCAAAGCTATACTTCAGTAGGCCATCCAGGCTCCGGCCTGTCTTCCGGTGATGGCCTGCTTTCTTTAATTTGTACTCCGTGGCCTGACAGTGCTTGCTGTGAAGACTGTGACCTGAGACGAGGCTGCTGACGCTTCCCATGGTCTCTGAGCATAAGGGAAAGCAGAATGGATGTCCTGACAACTTTAACGTATTTTGTTGAAGAGGTACTTGTAGTGCGGGAAACACTCATGACCCCAGGGAGATATTGTCAACGTTTCCATCTGAAGGGAAGAAATTGAGATTCAACTTGATATTTTTTGTTATACTTTTCTCACTATTACTTTCGCAACAAACCATACTGTAGACATACCCTCTCTTCATCATCCCTGCCCCGGGAGATACAAGGTCCCAGATGTTGCTAGCCATGATCTCAAACCCTCTAGGGAACAGACTTAATGCCTTTCAGTTGTCACTAGTTACTAAGTAGCAGAGGTCTCCAAAGTGAATGAGATTGCCCGTGGGCTCCCCAACCACCTGGTGTCCTTTCTTTAAGCATAATAACGACAGGAACAAAAGCATGGCTCAACGGGCCAACTATAATAGTCACATTAAGTAGTACGTTTCTGACAGCTAATCCGTTGCAAATCATTCTTAATACGGCGTGGCTGGCGTGGAAGACCTGCATAGCTGTCACTGTTAGTGTTTTTTTTTGTTCGAGTATGGTGCAAGTGCAGTTGTTTTGAATGAATAAGGAGTGTTAGTATTCCACTGTTTGTCTCTCAGGAAGAGATGAAAAAACGACAAAACAGGCACCTAGTAAGAACTCTTCTGCTCACCTTATCTTTCATAGAAAATGCAATAATAGCTATGTGAACAGGGACTAGAATCACAATGGACGAAACAGAATACAGCCTCTTGGTCACAGCATGTCAGAAAAAAATTGATATTTAGCTTCGTTCAGGAGAAGGATATTTTTTACATGTTTACATTGTTTGACATGGTACTGTTTGGCGTGATACCTCACAATTTTCCTCAAATAATAGCTAATTATTGTTTTGATTTGTACCTTTTCAAGCACAGAACAATGCCAGATGCCATATGTAAACAATCTTTGACATCACCCCCCCCCCCCACCTCCAGCCTATCTGTCTGTCTGACATTCTTTCACAATCCCTCTCAAATTCTAGAATTCACCACCAAAATTCATCACAAGACTAGAAAATATTCACATTGACTTACTGCCATGGCAATGCATCCGTCTAGCAGACTAACGCGCAGCAATCCCTTCAGTCCTGGAAATACCATATAGCCGTGTGTGTGTGTACGAGTGTGCGTCCCTGAATGAACCATTCATGCAGTGAACACACCACCACTATCACCAGCCAAGAGGGTACTATTCTGAGGGGGTGGGTCTTTCTTTGCTTTATTCAGAGGCGGCCCGGCTTTGCATAACTGACATGTAAATTCAGCTAGACGGGAGATGGGACCTTGGAAGCCCCCAGGGAATGGGGTGTATGACATGTGCTCCTTTTACCCTGGCACACGCCGCTCAAGTGATTAACTCCTTTTCCTCACAATGGATTCTTTAACCCCCCCCCATACACCCCCAAACTCCCTCCGCCCCCTTTTCTCCATCAACTGACTGTGTAATAACCCCCCCCCCCCCCCCTTCCCTGTTCCTCCCACACTGCCCCACATCCACTCTGAACAAACACCTCTCTCGCTGAAGAGAAATAACCCCTCTTTATCTGCTGAAGTGTGCCATTCTTTGTGTGGACATTTGTCTGGTATTTGATTTATTCCTACTGAACAGCAAACACCATATTTGAGTGTTAAATAAATGGCTACACTTTAGAATAAGGGGCAAATTGTGCAGTAAGAGTGATTTAATGCTGAGGGCTTTGAGTTGCTCTTAGTGCTGCTGTATCAGTTTCAGCTTGCCCACTTTCTCAGCCTCTCTAGGAGTATACAGTAAAATTCAACCCTTGGTTTAGGCAAGCAGCCTAAATTGATTCAATCTTTTACCACACAAACCTTAATTGATCAACTTTTTTGGTTGATCAAGGAAATATTTTGTGCAATGTTCACAGATGGAACATTATTGATTTTAGGAATATTAATTTCAAGGGCTTTCAAAATAAATCCATTTGTTGAGATTCAACTACTGATAAACACCTGGGCACAACTGCATTAGGGGGATATTTCCCCAAAAATCTGTAGATAATTGCTTTCATTTTAGTCTATCATAGATATTCAAGATAATGTACATGAACTGTCTTTACTAAACCATATCTTGTATTTAGGAAGATTTTGTAATTTCATCAAGATTACATAATTGAAATATATTATACAAATCCATCTGACCCTCGGGCCTCCTAGGATCACAATGATGTAAGGCCTTCAGTCACTGGTGAACAATTGGGGGTATTTGGAGCTACATTGAGAATGGGGTTTGGGGGAGTGATCTCTTTGCTTGAGTGTGTGCATAGTGAGGGGGAGGGTTTGCTACACGTGCCCCCACCAAGCCACAGCTGACAAGCCTGACACAAAAGCCTGCCACACAGCGGACCAGCTGACACTGAGACACACAGTGACACGCGTGGCCAATCCATTACCTCATAGGCGAGAGCAGGGACATACAGGGCAGGATTTATACCTGTCCCACAAGGAACGAGCTGCTCTGCTCTGCTGTACCTCTTTAGCAAGCTGTCCTGTTTCGTATCTCACCCCTAGGCTGGAAACCTCTGCTAAAGAGGTACAGTAGAGCAATTCGTGGTTGTTTATACTGATCTAAAACGACTCTTAAATCCGTGATGCTAGACACAAGCGGTAAAATGTCAGAGGAAGTCGCGACTGGTGCACATGGAAATATGTTTGATTTGTCTCTATGACATTCAGAAGCTGAGCTATGACCTAGTCAAGGAGTCTTAAGAAATTGGAAATAATCTTCTACAATGTGTGACTCTGTCACTAATCCATTTTTTTGTATTTTTATTTAACCTTTATTTAACTAGGCAAGTCAGATAATTAAGAACAAATTCTTATTTACAATGACGGCCTACCAAAAGGCAAAAGGCCTCCTGCGGGGACAGGGGGCCTGGGATTTAAAAAAATAAATAAATGTAATATCAACGTAGGACAAAACACACATCCCAATAAGAGAGACAACACAACACTACATAAGGAAAGACCTAAGATAACAACATAGCAAGGCAGCAACACAACATGGGAGCAGCGCAAAACATGCCACAAACATTATTGGGCACAGTCAACAATTGATTAAATCACTTTCTGTAAAAATAGAATATGTGCTGTATAATTAAATTGATGGTTGACATAAATTATCATAATGAAACATATTTGGTAGCAGAATAACATTGTATTTTCCTTATCCATTATTATTATCATTAAATACCTACCTGAAAGATGTAATGAGTATTGGTAAACTTCGTACTATTGCAGAAAATGAGCTTCAAAACAAACATTTTCTTAGGTCCCTTAATTTTCTTAGGGGGGAGGTGGTAGGGTGGGGGGTCATGAAATTTTGTGTCACACAGCCCAATGTTATTTTCGGTAGAATTGTGGTTAGGCCCCATCGTAGTGCGTAAACTGCGAATAGATGGACTGAGAAGTCATGTCACAGCCATATTCCAAACTCGAATATACAGTTGAAGTCGGAAGTTTACATACACTTAGGTTGGAGTCATTAAAACTCGTTTTTCAACCACTTCACAACTTTCTTGTTAACAAAACTATAGTTTTGTCAAGTCGGTTAGGACATCTACTTTGTGCATGACACAAGTCATTTTTCAAACAATTGTTTACAAACAGATTATTTCACTGATTATTCACTGTATCACAATTCCAGTGGGTCAGAAGTTTACATACACTAAGTTGACTCTGCCTTTAAACAGCTTGGACAATTCCAGAAAATGATGTAATGGCTTTAGAAGCTTCTGATAGTGTCACGTTCTGACCTTAGTTCTTTTGTTTTGTCTTTGTTTTAGTATGGTCAAGGCGTGATTTGGGTGGATTGTCTATGTTCCTTTTGTGGTGTTTTTGTGTTTGGCCTGGTATGGTTCTCAATCAGTGGCAGGTGTCGGAAGTTGTCTCTGATTGAGAATCATACTTAGGTAGCCTTTTCCCACCTGTGTGGTGTGGGTGATTATGTTCTGTTGAGTGTTCGTATTCTGCACCAGACAGAACTGTTTCGTTCGTTCACTTTGTTGTTTTTGTTCAGTGTTCAATTTCTTTATTAAAAATATGGACACTTACCCCTCTGCGCATTGGTCCTCATCTTCTTCCACCGATGACCGTTACAGAATCACTCACCAACCAAGGACCAAGCAGCGTGGTAACTGGAAGCAGCAGAAATATCAAGACTCCATGAGATTCTGGACGGCAAGGGACCCTGGGCACAGGCTGGGGAATATCGCCGCCCCAAAGCAGAGCTGGAGGCAGCGAAAGCTGAGCGGCGGTGGAATGAGGAGGCAGCACGGAAGTGCGGCTGTGACGAGAGGCAGCCCCAAAAAGTTATTGGGGGGGGCACACGGGGAGTGTGGCTAAGTCAGGTAGGAGACCTGAGCCAACTCCCCGTGCTTACCGTGGAGAGAGGTGGACCGGGCAGGCACCGTGTTATGCCATGAGTCGCACGGTGTCCCCGGTGCGCAGGCATAGCCCGGTGCGTTACAGCGCAGTGCCTTGTATCGGCCGGGCTAGAGTGGACATCGAGCCAGGTGCCATGAAACCGGCTCAGCGCATCTGGTCTCCAGTGCGTCTCCTCGGGCCGGGGTACATGGCACCAGCCCTACGCATGGTGACCCCGGTTCCCCAGCATAGCCCAGTGCGGTCTATTCCACCTCGCCGCACTGGCCTGGCTACGGGGAATATCCAGCCAGGTAGGGTTGTGCAGGCTCGGTGATCGAGACCTCCAGTGCGCCTCCACGGCCAGGCCTCCGTTGGCAGCCCCCCGCACCAGGCTGTCTCTCCGTCTCCTCCATACAGGTGCTCCCGTCTGCTCAGTGCTGCCAGAGTCTCCCGTCTGTCCTGAGCTGTCAGAGTCTCCCGTCTGTCCTGAGCTGCTAGTCTCCCATCTGTCCTGAGCTGCCAGAGTCTCCCGTCTGTCCTGAGCTGCTAGTCTCCCGTCTGTCCTGAGCTGCTAGTCTCCCGTCTGTCCTGAGCTGCCAGAGTCTCCCGTCTGTCCTGAGCTGCCAGAGTCTCCCATCTGTCCTGAGCTGCCAGGGTCTCCCGTCTGTCCTGAGCTACCAGGGTCTCCCATCTGTCCTGAGCTGCCAGAGTCTCCCGTCTGTCCTGAACTGCCAGAGTCTCCCACTTGTCCTGAGCTGCCAGAGTCTCCCGTCTGTCCTGAGCTGCCAGGGTCTCCCGTCTGTCCTGAGCTACCAGGGTCTCCCGTCTGTCCTGAGCTGCCAGAGTCGCCCGTCTGGCCTGAGCTGCCGGAGTCGCCCGTCACTCCGGCGCTGCCAGAATCGCCCTTCACTCCGGAGCTGCCGGAGTCACCCGCCTGTCCTGAGCTGCCAGAGTCGCCCGTCTGTCCTGAGCTGTCAGAGCCGCCCGTTACTCCGGTGCTGCCGGAATCGCCCTTCACTCCGGAGCTGCCGGAGTCTCCCGCCTGTCCGGTGCTGCCGGAATCTCCCATCCATTGCTAGGGTCCCCAGTCCGAGGTTGGCGGCGAAGGTCGGCGCTCTAAAGAGGCCATAGAGGCGGGTAAAGAGGCCGGCAAAGACTATGGTGGAGTGGGCCAGAGCCGCCACCGCGGACAGACACCCACCCAGACCCTCCCCTATAGGTTCAGGTTTTGCGGCCGGAGTCCGCACCTTTGGGTGGGTGGGGTACTGTCACGTTCTGACCTTAGTTATTTTGTTATGACTTTGTTTTAGTATGGTCAGGGCGTGATTTGGGTGGGTTGTCTATGTTCCTTTTGTGGTGTTTTTGTGTTTGGCCTGGTATGGTTCTCAATCAGAGGCAGGTGTTGTTAGTTGTCTCTGATTGAGAATCATACTTAGGTAGCCTTTTCCCACCTGTGTGGTGTGGGTGATTATGTTCTGTTGAGTGTTTGTATTCTGCACCAGACAGAACTGTTTTGTTCATTCACTTTGTTGTTTTTGTTCAGTGTTCAATTTCTTTATTAAAAATATGGACACTTACCACGCTGCGCATTGGTCCTCACCTTCTTCCACCGATGACCGTTACAGATAGGCCAACCTTTAAACTCAGTGCCTCTTTGCCTGACATCATGGGAAAATCAAAAGAAATCAGCCAAGACCTCAGAAACAAAATTGTAGACCTCCACAAGTCTGGTTCATCCTTGGGAGCAATTTCAAAACGCCTGAAGGTACCACGTTCATCTATACAAACATTAGTACGCAAGTATAAACACCATGGGACCACGCAGCCATCATATCGCTCAGGAAAGAGATGTGTTCTGTCTCCTAGAGATGAACGTACTTTGGTGCGAAAAGTGAAAATCAATCCCAGAACTACAGCAAAGGACCCCGTGAAGATGCTGGAGGAAACAGGTACAAAGTATCTATATCCACAGTAAAAATGAGTCCTATATCGACATAACCTGAAAGGCCGCTCAACAGGGAAGAAGCAACTGCTCCAAAACCGCTCATAAAAAAGCCAGACTATGGTTTGCAACTGCACATGGGGACAAAGATCGTACTTTTTGGAGAAATGTCCTCTGGTCTGATGAAACAAAAATAGAACTGTTTGGCCATAATGACCATCAATATGTTTGGAGGAAAAAGGGGGTGGTTTGCAAGCCGAAGAACACCATCCCAACTGTGAAACACGGGGATGGCAGCATCATGGTCTGGGGTGCTTTGCTGCAGGAGGGACTGGTGCACTTCACAAAATAGATGGCATCATGGGGGTAGGAAAACTATGTGGATATATTGAAGCAACATCTCAATACATCAGTCAGGAAGTTAAAGCTTGATCGCAAATGGGTCTTCCAAATGGACAATGACCGCAAGCATACTTACAAAGTTGTGGCAAAATGGCTTAAGGACAACACAGTCAAGGTATTGGAGTAGCCATCACAAAGAACCGTGACCTCAAGCCTATAGAAAATGTGTGGGCAGAACTGAAAAAGCATGTGCGATCAAAGGAGGCCTCCAAACCTGACTCAGTTACACCAGCCTTGTCAGGAGGAATGGACCAAAATTCACCCAACTTATTGTAGGAAGCTTGTGGAAGGCTACCCGAAGCGTTTGACCCAAGTTAAACAATTTAAAGGCAATGCTACCAAGTACTAATTGAGTGTATGTAAACTTCTGACCCACTGGAAATGTGATGAAAGAAATTAAAGCTGAAATAAATAATTCTCTCTACTATTATTCTGACATTTCACATTCTTAAAATAAAGTGGCGATCCTATCTGACCTAAGACAGGGATTTTTTACAAGGATTAAATGTCAGGAATTGTGAAAAACTGGAGTTTTTTATGTATTTGGCTAAGGTGTATGTAAACGTCTGACTTCAACTGTGGATTGTGAGTGTGTGTATGTGTGTGTGAATGTGAGACACCAAAAAGGACAACAAAAACCTTTCCAGGGTTTGATGAGGTGAATAATTGAAAAGGAAGGCCCTGTCTCTATATTTGTATGCTGTCAAGGATTCTCCTCACATAGCTTGACATTGTTCCCTGTGTATTGTGTGGCCAAGTTGAAAGTAAGAGTTATCTTCGTTAAACTAAATGACACTGCTGGGAATGGTGTGGGAGACAGAGACAAGCATCGATCTGTCACTTTCCCTCTTATTCTCCTGCTATCATTCATCCATCCATCCATCCAGGCTGTACATGTCCTAGTGTGATTTCTCCTCAGAGCATACAATGGCAGCTAATTGGATAATCCACTTAGTACATTGGTGAGGAGGCTGTGAGTGAATGACCCCTCAGCTCTGAATAGGGAATCGCACACGCTCATTCCTACTGCCATTGAGGGAAGAGAGAGAGTTGTGTGGCTGTATGCGAGTGAGTGATATCAATGAAAATGTCAACAGTATGTTTGAAGTGAGTATGGGTATTTTGTAGGCTACCCTGAGTGCCCTTCAATCAATCCTTTTGAGTGGTGGAGGAAAGGGCCTTGTGTGGATGGGGGGGGTTAAATGACTGTTAAATGACTGGTTGTGGTGAAGTGAGCATGTGCTAGTCATTAATGAAACATCATTGCTTTTCATTAAGGTAAGAAACAGCCAGGTCCGTTTTAATGGAGGCCTATCTCTGAAATTAGAATGCTTGCCTGAAGCGATTCAACCCTTTCGAATTAGACATTAGGCCGACAAACAATCAACCGTTACTCTACAAAGGTGATGCTCATTCTATGAATTTGCATTTCTGGGGTGCCCGGTGATAACATTCTGAAAGGCATTTGCATAAGCCTAGCAGCTGGGCTCCGTACAAGGAGAAACGTGTTTTAAATTGCATCCAAATGGAACCCTTAATTAATGACAAGGCCAAAGAAAGTATGTTTGTAAGTGACAAGGCTTTATGCCTAATGTATTATTACATATCCTTACTGAGCCACACTATCGACATTCTACATCGATTATTGCTCTCTGATGTCTGTACACTTAATGTTCCTGAGTACTGAAGTGGCTGGAATCTATCCAAAAACTATTTTAGAGAGTTGTGTGCGTCGTACTTTAGATGCTACAGATCAGTAGCCTCTCCGTAATCATAAAATATTTACTTCTTAGGCTTTTATCTCTGAGTCAGACTAAAAATGAAATCCCACAGTTAAAAGCAAGGCAGCAAATAGCAGTGTTTGTCTACCTTTATCGAAAAGTGAAACTGTAGAGCCCCATACTACTTGCATCCACTTACAGATAAGTAGTAACTTTCAAAGTAAGTTCAGTAGGTAAAAGTATCTCTGGGCCTAACCTTCTTCAATAATGTAGGACCACACATAGAAAGCTTGTGAACCTCCCGCCCAAAATTAGAAGCCCCCAAAAAGTGACAAGAGTGTCTTCTGAGCTACATTAGAGGGGAAGTGAATTTAGCGCCAAACTTTCCAGCCTGGCCTCAAAGATACAGTGCTTCTACACCTGCATTGCTTGCTGTTTGGGGTTTTAGGCTGGGTTTCTGTACAGCACTTTGAGATATCAGCTGATGTACGAAGGGCTATATAAATACTTTTGATTTGATTTGAGTATCTGAAACATACTTACTATATGCATTTCTGTCTCAAAGTCTAGTTACTTGAAACAGAAACGAAAGTATGGAGGTTGGTTGGAGCAGATGGGTGGGTGTGTACGGCGACCGTCTAGCAATCCAAAGGTTGCGTGTTTGAGTCGCGTCGGGGACAACTGTAGCATTTTAGTTCATCCTTCCCCTAACCCTTACTCTAACCTTAATCCAATTCACATAACCTGCTACAAAAATTCTCCTAACCTTTGTTGTTTTGTTCTCCTAACCACTAACGTTAATTCTCCCTGTAATTCTTCTTTGTTGTTGATGCAACATGCAAAAAAGTCTACCAAGACGTATGATAAGTTACATCATCCAATTTGTATGATATTATACATCCTCTATGTCGTATGATATTGTATGACCGCTATTTAATTCATAATGTAACGTAATGTAATATATCATACAAAATGGAGGGAACAGATTGACATACCAAATCTTATGAATTTCCATGAGACCAGGTTGAACATGCAAATCACAATTGTCTAATTAACAGTTTGAACAAAAGTTTAGGTATTGGAGAAATAAAATCTGTAAGTGATAAAAGACATGAACCACAAGTAGGTCCTGGAGTTTTTATTGGTCATATGGTGTGGTCAGAAAAACAAACACCTGACACTAGACATAAGGTATGAGGTATGAATTTGAGAGTGGTTACATTTCTTCAATCCTACCCAATACGTTTATGTGGTGAGGCTGCTGTTGGGCTAAAATACAAATTCCAGATTGTGGCTTTAAGACTCATTCCGGAGCTTAGAACTAGTGTGCAAGGTTGACATTAGCCATTGATTGTGCAGCCGACATTTGAGGAATTCATGTACAGTTGAAGTCGGATGTTTACATACACCTTAGCCAAATACATTTAAGCTTTTCCCAATTCCTGACATTTAATCAGAGTAAAAATTCCCTGTCTTAGGTCAGATAGGATCACCACTTTATTTTAAGAATGTGAAATGCCAGAATAATAGTAGAGATAATTATTTATTTCAGCTTTTAGTTCTTTCATCACATTCCCAGTGGGTCAGAAGTTTACATATATTCAATTAGTATTTGGTAGCATTGCCTTTAAATTGATTAACTTGGGTCAAACATTTTGGGTAGCCTTCCACAAGCTTCCCACAGTAAGTTGGGTGAATTTTGGTCCATTCCTCCTGACAGAGCTTGTGTAACTGAGTCAGGTTTGTAGGCCTCCTTGCTCGCACCTGCTTTTTCAGTTCTGGCCACAAATTCCTATAGATTTGGGGTCAGGGCTTTATGATGGCCACTGCAATACCTTGAGTGTGTTGTCCTTAAGCCATTTTGCCACAACTTTGTCCATTTTGTCCATTTGCGACCAAGCTATTATCTTCCTGACTGATGTAGATTGAGATTTTGATTCAATACATCCAAATCATTTTCCTTCCAACATGATGCCATCTATTTTGTGAAGTGCACCAGCCCCTTCTGCAGCAAAGCAACCCCACAACATGATGCTGACACCCCCCTGCATCACTGTTGGGATGGTGCTCTTCGGCTTGCAAGCCTCCCCCTTTTTCCTCCAAATATAACAATGTCATTATGGCCAAACAGTTATATTTTTGTTTCATCAGACCAGAGGTAATTTCTCCAAAAAGTACAATATTTGTCCCCATGTGCAGTTGCAATCCGTAGTCCGGCTTTTTTATGGCGGTTTTGGAGCAGAGGCATCTTCCTTGCTGAGCGGCCTTTCAGGTTATGTGGATATAGGACTCATTTTACTGTGGATATAGATCATTTTGTACCTGTTTTCTCCAGCATCTTCACAAGGTCCTTTGCTGTTGTTCTGGGATTGATTTGCACTCTTCGCACCAAAGTACGTTCATCTCTAGGAGACAGAGATGAACATACTATTGTTTGTACAGATGAATGTGGTACCTTCAGGTATTTGGAAATTGCTCCCAAGGATGAACCAGACTTGTGGAGGTCTATAATTCTGTCTTGGCTGATTTCTCTTGTTTTTCCCATGATGTCAAGCCAAGAGGCACTGAGTTTGAAGGTAGGCCTTGAAATACATACACAGATAAACCTCCAATTGACTAAAATTATGTCAATTAGTGTATCAGAAGCTTCTAAAGCCATGACATCATTTTCTGGTATTTTCCAAGCTGTTTAAAAGCCACAGTCAACTTAGTGTATGTAAACTTCTGACCCACTGGAATTGTGATACAGTGAATTATATATATTTATTTTTTAAATAATCTGTTTGTAAACAATTGTTTGAAAAATCACTTGTCATGCACAAAGTAGATGTCCTAACTGACTTACCAAAACTATAATTTGTGGAGTGGTTGAAAAACAAGTTTCAATGACTCCAACCTAAGTGTATGTAAACTTCTGACTTCAACTGTATTACCTCAATTACCCCGTACAACGCCTCACTATTGTTATTTTACTGCTGCTCTTTAATTATTATTATTTATTTTTTTGCTTATCTATTTTTTACTTAACACTAAGTTTTCTTAACTGCATTGCAGTAAAATAACATTTTATTTTATTTGGGGAGTTTCTCCCATTCTTCTCAGCAGATCCTCAAGCTCTTTCAAGTTGGATGGGGAGCATCACTACACAGCAATTTTCAGTTCTCTACAGAGATTTTAGATCAGGTTCAAGTCCGGGTTCTGGCTGGGCCACACAAGGACATTCAGAGGCTTGTCCTGAATCCACTCCTGCGTTGTCTTGGCTGTGTGCATAGGGTCATTGTCCTATTGGAAGGTGAACCTACTCCCCAGTCTGAGGTCCTGATGACTCTGGAGCAGGTTTTCATCAATGATCTCTCATTGGATGCCTTTAGATGCCTTTTAAGCAGGCTGTCATTTTCCTTTTACTGAGGAGTGGCTTCCGTCTGACCACTCTACTATAAAGTCCTGATTGGTGGAGGGCTGCTGAAATGATTGTCCTTCTAGTTCTCCCATCTCCACAGATGAACTCTGGAGCACTGTCAGAGGGACCATTGGGTTCTTGGTCACCTCCCTGACCAAGGCCCTTCTCCCCTGATTACTCAGTTTGGCCGGGCCGCCAGCTTAAGGAAGAGTCTTGGTGGTACCAAACTTCTTCCATTTAAGAATGATGGAGGTCACTGTGTTCTTGCGGACCTTCAATCTGGTAACCTTTCCCCAGATCTGTGCCTCGACACAATCCTGTCTCGGGGGCTCTAAGGACAATTCAATCGTCCTCATGGCTTGGTTTTTGCTCTGACATGCACTGTCAACTGTGGGACCTTTTATATAGACAGGTGTGTGCCTTTCCAAATCATGTCTAATCAATTGAATTTACCACAGGTGGACTCCAATCAAGTTGTAGACAGATCTCAAAGATGATCAATGGAAACAGGATGCATCTGAGCTCAATTTTGAATCTCATAGCAAAGGGGCTGAATACTTACGGAACATTTATAAAAACCTGTTTTTGCTTTGTAGATGGATTTTTATTTTATTCTATCCATTTTAGAATAAGTCTGTAACGTGACAAAATGTGGGAAAAGTCAAGTGGTCTGAATACTTTCCCGAATGTACCGTACATTAGATTTGGGGGTGGGGAAGCAAATATGTGTACTCATTCGCTGCAATAACATCCCTACATTAGCATCGCTGAACCAAGCCTCATATACAGATGCTGTATTTGGGTATCTGGGCCAGTTATTTTGAGAGCCTCTTTAGCAGGCCATGACAATTTTAATGGTTAGTCTGAAGAGATTGCAGATTGGATATAAAAGAAATACAGTTCCGCTCTGCTCTCCAAAGCCTGTCTTCTCCAGTTTTTATACACCCACACGTTTCTGTACTCCTTTTGATTTCTACAATGCATGTCTATGCAGGTACATAGTTTATACGATCTCTCATCTTGTCACCAGATCTGTCTGCATGTTTCAACACATAATGTACACAATGGTCACAATGTTTTTGTGGTTATAGCAGTGCACACCAATTTCCTTGTTTGATGTACAATGGGGAGGTCTGTTGTCTATTAGAGACTAATTACAAGCTGTTGAAAAGCTGTAGTCTGAAACAGTATATTGCTACATATTATATTGCACTTGATAGTGTTTAGAGACAGCAGTGGAATGCTAACACCTCAGTTAGGTCCGACGCGCATGTACTCCAGAGAGTTGTTCTTTAGAAACAAGCTAAACACCTCCACAAAAAGACAAACTTTTCTACTCTTTATTTCTTAAAATTAAGGTTCTTCTTCAATCATAGACGACAAAACATTTGCTCTAACTACAGTAAAACCTTGCAGAGTCAGAACACACTCACATGCTTAACTTCTTTCTGCTGCCTTTCCGTTACTTCCTAGCATGTTTACCCTGGGCTAGTCATCGATATGAACCACTTGTACCAAGTCACATCCAGTTTAGCAGGCATAACATTTGAGCCTTAGGTGACCTACCTCCATTACTGAGTGCTGAGCTACTTTCCCGGGTCTGCCTCTTCCATGTGGAGGATAGCTTGCACTGCTGAGTGGGACACAAAGGGGCAATGTCTCGTTTTATGTTTGTGTTTATTTTTCTTTGTCCTCTAAGCCCGTTTTTGTCTCTCCATACTGTGTGTTCACTTCATCCCATCTCCCAGGAATGGAGCGCTGTCACCCTCCCACAGAAATACATAGCTACTATTTTGCTATCTTCCTCTTTCTACCTCTCCTTTCTCCTTGTTCCTTCCCTCTTTAACTCCCTCCCACTGTCCCTTTCTCTACCACTCACTCACCCTTTTTCTTGCTCACTCCTATCTCCTCCTCTCACTCTCCCGTCATCCGATCTATTGAGCGGTATTTCTCCACTCTGCTTTCTGCACCCCTCCCTCTTCCTCTTTCAGCTCTCCCTCTATCTGCTCTCTCTCTTTCTCTCTCTCTCGCTCACTCTATCTCCCCCTCCTTGGCACTCAGCCACAATATTCTGTTATCCATCATAACTCCACTGCCTGTGTATACCCACATACCATCAGCCCACTGTTCTTATCGGATGGCTCCACACTCTTCTGAAGCTTTTCCGAGGCACGGTGTGCATGTGTGTCTGTTTCAGTGTGCACAATGCTGGTTTTGTAATTCAACCCCCTGTGCCATAAACATTTCGAATCTATGTTGATTTACTCCACGTTATTAATACAGAGGAGCAGGCAAATCAATTATAAAACAGTAACAACTTAGTATGTAACAGCTTACACAATGTCTCTACTGTATTTGTGAATACTCAAAATAATTGTGTGCTGAAAACAGGTTGGTTTTAGATGAAAGTTCAACTCTGACAGTGCTCTGGGGCTGATGATATGACTCATCCTCTGTTTCTCCCTGGTCTGAGCGCTCAGTGTTTAGCTCCTGAGGATTAAACCTGCTTCACTGGTTCGTCCAGCCCTGCTCAATAATTCACACAGGGATATACTTTGGTTCATAACAGTTATGTAACAGATGCATTAATGATCAGCTGGATGCAGGTTAGAACTCCGGCTGTGGTGATGGAGGAAGACGCATTCCAAACCTGTCATAGGAGCTCTACTTAGATGCATTAAAAGTGACCTTTCTGTTCAAATGGATGTCCCTCCTTTACTATTTTCCACTAACCCTACCACCCTTCCCCTAATTGGAGTAAACTAATGGACAATAATTCTTAGGATTACACTTCAAGCTTATACTGTACATTCTACATACATTTCACGGACAGTATATTTTACACAAGTTATATTTTGTCTGAAGAACATCCAGTTTTGATTTCCAGCTGCCATATATATTTTTCCACTGTGCTGTGATGTTTCACAAAAGTTCTGAACCTTTCTATGCTCGTAGTTTCTGCAGATTGTAAATTAAAGATAAACACCTTTGCTTAGAGTATTAATTTATTATTGATTGATTGACTATGATAATCAAATCCCTCATTAGTGTTATTTGCAGAGTTAGCTCTAAGTAAATGTTGCATTTTTTCAGCCATTCCTGAATCTGTGACCACAAACAAGCTACACATATGTGCGGTACTAAAACAAGTGATCTAATGATTGTCTCTTGGCAGCAAAATTTGCAGCGCTGGGATGGTTGTATCACCCAAATATATATAATATTCTATTGGTTGCAAGAATTTTGTATAATAATATCAATTGAAAAACTTTAAGTTTTGAATCTGGTGTCGTTTAGTGTGTCAGTTCATGGAATCGGTACATCGAAAATATCCTCCCAACTATTTTGTAACCTGTATGGTGCAGCTGTGATTTTTTTGGTCCTTAAATGAGACTGGTATACATTTTTATTATCACAATTGTCTTTAGCCAGTTTTGGTCTTTAATGCTGGGCCAACAGATAGAAAAGGTCCATATATTTTTGTTAACTGCATGTGTGATGTATTTATGATATAACTTACAAAGATTTTACCATTTGACTTTTTTTTCAACAAAAGAAATAATGTTTTTCTTTAATCAATTTAGTGCATTTGTGTTTAGCCATAATATTTGTTCTAAAATGTGTTATGTCTTTTCTGGTGGAATGAACTGAAATTGCAACCAGCTTTCTATTGCTTGTTTAAAAAATAGCAATATTTTGGAGATGATTTCATTTTCAAATAACCGAAAGTGAGAGGTTGTCATCTGAATGAATTGGAAAAGGCCATTCAGGGACATTGGATGAGACATTCATACTAATCTGCTAGAGAACCAGTTCGGATTTAAGTACAACCTTTGTATGACTGAAGCCTTTAGTGTGTGGTCTAATGCTTTAATATTTAATCATTTCTGCCCTCCAAATTCATATTCGTTATATATTCATCCCTTCAATGGTAGCAAAACCTTATCTAATTTGGCTAACTTTCTGTTAAAATGTATTGTATTGGGATCATTTATTTATTCAGGTATGTGAATATTAAGAATGTCCACTATAATGTAAACGGTAATGTAAAAGTTACATTTTTTAGAGGTCCAATATGTAATATGGTGCATGTATCATTCTTCAGTTTTAATCCAGATTGTTTTCTAAAGAGAACATGAATTGTCAGTGTATAACAACATGCCCTGGTTTTGTAGCCCCTTGACATTGTTGTTGGATCTGATTTTATTAGCTAACATTTTTCGATGGCCATAATATATAGACATGCCAATAATGGACAGCCTTGTTTTACTCCTCTTAACAATGTAATACTTTATGAGAACAAGCCATTATTTACTATTTTACACCTGGGGTTACTAGACATAACTTTAACCCATTGTATAAGCGATTCTCCAAAATTAAAATAGTCCAGGCATTTATGTATAAATTCCGATCATACTTTATCAGAATACTTTTCAAAGATAGCTATGAATACCAGGCCTGGTTTCACAGATTTGTATAGTGTTCTATCAGGAATCAAGGTAAGATCCAAATGCAGACACATCGAATTGAGAATGGTTTAATATTCCAACAGGGGCAGGCAATAGACAGGTCAAGACAGACCGGGGTCGGTATAAACCAGTGGTGGGGCAACAGTACCGGATGGCAGGCAGGTTTAGGGTCAGGGTATTCAGAGGTGAGGCAATCACAAGGACACGTGAAACAGATCGAGGTGTGACAGTGTTCTATTGTTTCCAGTATTTGTCTTATATTAACTTCAATGTATCATCCATGTAAAAAACCTGATAAGGATGAATAATATTTGTATTTGTGTTTATTAGGTATCCCAATTAGCTGCTGCTAAGGCAGCAGCTACTCTTCCTGGGATCCAAACACATTAAGGCACTTACATTACATAAAACATAAAACAAAAGATAAAACACTACATCATATAAGATTATTACTACACCACAACATATCTACAATACAAAATGTATAATACCACCATACAAAAACATTACAATGTACAGTATCAGTCAAACGTTTGGACACACCTATTAATACAAGGATTTTCTTTATTTGTACTATTTTCTACATCAAATCAAATTGTATTTGTCACATACACATGGTTAGCAGATGATGATGCGAGTGTAGCAAAATGCTTGTGCTTCTAGTTCTGACCATGCAGTAATATCTAACAAGTAATCTAACCTATCAATTTCACAACAATTACCTTATACACACAAGTGTAAAGGAATGACTAAGAATATGTACATAAAAATATCTGAATGAGTGATGGCCGAAAGGCATAGGCAAGATGCAGTAGATGGTATGGAGTACTGTATATACATATGAGATGAGTAATGTAGGGTATGAAAACATTATATAAAGTGGCATTGTTTAAAGTGGCTAGTGATACATTTAATTACATCAAGATGGCAAGATGCAGTAGATGGTATAGAGTACAGTATATACATATGAAATGAGTAATGTAGGGTATGTAAGCATTATATAAAGTGGCATTGTTTAAAGTGGCTAGTGATACATTTATCAATTTTTCCATTATTCAAGTGGCTAGAGTTGAGTCAGTATGTTGGCAGCAGCCACTCAATGTTAGTGATAGCTGTTCAACAGTCTGATGGCCTTGAGATAGAAGCTGTTTTTCAGTCTCTCGGTCCCCGCTGTGATGCACCTGTACTGACCTCGCCTTCTGGATGATAGCGGGGTGAACAGGCAGTGGCTCGGGTGGTTGTTGTCCTTGATGATCTTTTTGGCCTTCCTGTGACATCGGGTGGTGTAGGTGTCCTGGAGGGCTGGTAGTTTGCCCCTGGTGATGCGTTGTGCAGACCTCACTACCCTCTGGAGAGCCTTACGGTTATGGGCAGAGCAGTTGCCGTACCAGGCGGTGATACAGCCCGACAGGATGCTCTCGATTGTGCATCTGTAAAAGTTTGTGAGTGTTTTTGGTGACAAGCCAAATTTCTTCAGCCTCCTGAGGTTGAAGTGGCGCTGCTGCGCCTTCTTCACCACGCCGTCTGTGTGGGTTGACCATTTCAGTTTGTCCGTGATGTGTTCGCCGAGGAACTTAAAAAACGTTGTGACATAGGTATTCCTCTTGTCCAGAGGAGTGAGGGCAGTGTGCAGTGTGATTTTAATTGCTTCGTCTGTGGACCTATTGGGGCGGTAAGCAAATTGGAGTGGGTCTATGGTGTCAGGTAGGGTGGAGGTGATATGGTCCTTGACTAGTCTTTCAAAGCACTTCATGATAACGGAAGTGAGAGCTACAGGGCGGTAGTCATTTAGCTGAGTTACCTTAGCTTTCTTGGGAACAGGAACAATGGAGGCCCTCTTGAAGCATGTGGGAACAGCAGACTGGGATATGGATTGATTGAATATGTCCGTAAACACACCAGCCAGCTGGTCTGCCCATGCTCTGAGGATGCGGCCGGGGATACCGTCTGGGCTTGCAGCCTAGCGAGGGTTAACACTTTTAAATGTTTTACTCACGTTGGCTGCAGTGAAGGAGAGCCCACAGGTTTTGGTAGCGGGCCACACCAGCTACCAACTGTACTGACCTCAAAGCGAAGCAAAGATGTTGTTTAGTCTGTCTGGGAGCAAGACATCGTGGTCCGTGACGGGGCTGATTTTTCTTTGGTAGTCCGTGACTGACTATAGACCCTGCCACATACCTCTCATGTCTGAGTCATTGAATTGTGACTCCACTTTGTCTCTATACTGACGTTTAGCTTGTTTGATTGCATTGTGGAGGGAATAGCTACAATGTTTGCATTCGGTCATGTTTCTGGTCACCTTGCCCTGATTGAAAGCAGTGGTTCGCACCTTCAGTTTTGTGCGAATGCTGCCATCAATCAACGGTTTCTGGTTGGGGAATGTTTTAATAGACGCTGTGGGTACAACTTCACTGATGCACTTGCTAATAAACTCGCTCACCGAATCAGCGTATTCATCAATGTTGTTGTTCACCATTATGCGGAACATATCCCAGTCCACGTGATCAAAGCAATCTTGAAGCGTGGAAACCGCTTGGTCGGACCAGCGTTGAACAGACCTGAGCGCGGGTGCTTCCTGTTTTAGTCTCTGTCTATAGGCTGGGAGCAACAAAATGGAGTCGTGGTCAGCTTTACCGAAAGGAGGGCGGGGGAGGGCCTTGTATGCGTCACGGAAGTTAGAATAACAATGATACAAGGTTTTGCCAGCCCAGGTTGCGCAATCGATATTCTGATAGAATTTAGGGAGCCTTGTTTTCAGATTATCCTTGTTAAAATCCCCAGCTACAATAAATGCAGCCTCAGGATATGTGGATTCCAGTTTACATAGAGTCAAATTACTTTTTGGGGGGGCTGTCGATATGTCTGCTTGGGGCAATATACACGACTGTGATTAGGATCGAAGATAATTCTCTTGGTAGATAATGTGGTCGGCATTTGATTGTGAGGAATTCTAAGTCAGGTGAACAAAAGGACTTAAGTTCCTGTATGTTGTTATGATCCCACCACAACTCGTTAATCATAAGGCATACAGTCCCGCCCTTCTTCTTACCAAAGAGATGCTTGTTTCTGTCGGCACGATGCGTGAAGAAACCAGGCGGCTGTACCGACTCCGATAGCGTGTCTCTCTGGAAGGCAACCCTTGCTCGGATTTGTTATGCAGGTGAATGAGGACCCAAAAGCGACTTGGCGAAAACAGAGTCTTTATTCCAGTAAAGGAAATATGCAATACTCCTAGACAAATCGGAGCGGTAAACAAAGCATAAAAAACTAATTCCACTCGTAGTGACGAGGACAGACTGGAGACTCGACCATAAGCTGTAGGTTGCCTCGGGAAGGCACCGACCGTAGCAGACTCAGACACCTGCTCACACGCAGCATCTGAGGGAAACACGACACGACAGGGCGAGACAAAGACACAGCACGGTGAACAATATACAAGGATCCGACAGGACAGAAACGGAAGACAAGGGGAGAAATAGGGACTCTAATCAGAGGGCAAGATACGGAACAGGTGTGAAAAGATTAGATGATTGATTAGGGGAATAGGAACAGCTGGGAGCAGGAACGGAACGATAGAGAGAAGAGAGAGAGGGAGGGAGAGAGAAAAAAGGAAACGAACCTAAAAAGACCAGCAGGGGGAAAACGAACAGAAGGGAAAGCAAAATGACAAGACAATATAAGACAAAACATGACAGTACCCCCCCACTCACCGAGCGCCTCCTGGCGCACTCGAGGAGGAATCCTGGCGGCAACGGAGGAAATCATAGATCACAAACGGTCCAGCACGTCCCGAGAAAGAACCCAACTCCTCTCCTCAGGACCGTAACGAAAAACGATAAAAAGGGAAACTAGGGTACTACTCTAAAAAAAAAAATGAGACACGGGTAGAGAACTGAAAGCTTTAGAGCAAACAGGACCAAACAGGCCAGGAGAGTAACAACTAGGGACAGACTGAGACACAGCAAGGGCAGGAACAAGAACAGGAGAGATGCGATGGCAGGGAACAGACTGAGACCCAGCAAGACCAGGAGCAGAAGCAGAAAAAAAATTACCAGACTTATTCTGGGCGCAGTCCGAACACGCAGCCACGAAACGGCGCGTGTCACGCTCCTGAGTAGGCCACCAAAACCGCTGGCGAATAGAAGCAAGCGTTTCCCCCGAACGCCGGGATGGCCAGCTAACTTGGCAGAGTGAGCCCACTGAAGAACAGCCAGACGAGTAGAAACAGGAACGAAAAGAAGGTTACTAGGACAAGCGCGCGGCGACGCAGTGTGCGTGAGTGCTTGCTTAACCTGTCTTTCAATTCCCCAGACTGTCAACCCGACAACACGCCCATAAGGAAGAATCCCCTCGGGATCAGTAGAAGCCACAGAAGAACTAAAGAGTCGGGATAAGGCATCAGGCTTGGTGTTCTTACTACCCGGACGGTAAGAAATCACAAACTCGAAACGAGCGAAAAACAACGCCCAACGAGCTTGACGTGCATTAAGTCATTTGGCAGAACGGATGTACTCAAGGTTCTTATGGTCTGTCCAAACGACAAAAGGAACGGTCGCCCCCTCCAACCACTGTCGCCATTCGCCTAGGGCTAAGCGGATGGCGAGCAGTTCGCGGTTACCCACATCATAGTTGCGTTCCGATGGCGACAGGCGATGAGAAAAATAAGCGCAAGGATGAACCTTATCGTCAGACTGGAAGCGCTGGGATAGAATGGCTCCCACGCCTACCTCTGAAGCGTCAACCTCGACAATGAATTGTCTAGTGACGTCAGGAGTAACGAGGATAGGAGCGGACGTAAAACGTTCTTTGAGAAGATCAAAAGCTCTCTGGGCGGAACCGGACCACTTAAAACACGTCTTGACAGAAGTAAGAGCTGTGAGAGGGGCAGCAACTTGACCGAAATTACGAATGAAACGCCGATAGAAATTAGCGAAACCTAGAAAGCGCTGCAACTCGACACGTGACCTAGGAACGGGCCACTCACTGACAGCTTGGACCTTAGCGGGATCCATCTGAATGCCTTCAGCGGAAATAACAGAACCGAGAAAAGTAACGGAGGAGACATGAAAAGAGCACTTATCAGCCTTCACGTAGAGACAATTCTCTAAAAGGCGCTGGAGTACACGTCGAACGTGCTGAACATGAATCTCGAGTGACGGTGAAAAAATCAGGATATCGTCAAGGTAGACAAAAACAAAGATGTTCAGCATGTCTCTCAGAACATCATTAACTAATGCCTGAAAAACAGCTGGCGCATTGGCGAGACCAAACGGCAGAACCCGGTACTCAAAATGACCTAACGGAGTGTTAAACGCCGTTTTTCACTCGTCCCCCTCTCTGATGCGCACGAGATGGTAAGCGTTACGAAGGTCCAACTTAGTAAAGAACCTGGCTCCCTGCAGAATCTCGAAGGCTGATGACATAAGGGGAAGCGGATAACGATTCTTAACCGTTATGTCATTCAGCCCTCGATAATCCACGCAGGGGCGCAGAGTACCGTCCTTCTTCTTAACAAAAAAAACCCCCGCCCCGGCAGGAGAGGAAGAAGGCACAATAGTGCCGGCGTCAAGAGACACAGACAAATAATCCTCGAGAGCCTTACGTTCGGGAGCCGACAGAGAGTATAGTCTACCCCGAGGAGGAGTGGTCCCCGGAAGGAGATCAATACTACAATCATACGACCGGTGAGGAGGAAGGGAGTTGGCTCTGGACCGACTGAAGACCGTGCGCAGATCATGATATTCCTCCGGCACTCCTGTCAAATCGCCAGGTTCCTCCTGAGAAGTGGGGACAGAAGAAACGGGAGGGATTGCAGACATTAAACACTTCACATGACAAGAAACGTTCCAGGATAGGATAGAATTACTAGACCAATTAATAGAAGGATTATGACATACTAGCCAGGGATGACCCAAAACAACAGGTGTAAAAGGTGAACGAAAAATCAAAAAGGAAATAGTCTCACTGTGGTTACCAGATACTGTGAGGGTTAAAGGTAGTGTCTCATATCTGATACTGGGGAGATGACTACCATCTAAGGCGAACATGGGCGTAGGCTTCTCTAACTGTCTGAAAGGAATGTCATGTTTCCGAACCCATGCTTCGTCCATAAAACAACCCTCAGCCCCAGAGTCTATCAAGGCACTGCATGTAGCACCCGAACCGGTCCAGCGTAGATGGACCGACATAGTAGTACAGGATCTTGATGGAGAGACCTGAGTAGTAGCGCTCACCAGTAGCCCTCCGCTTACTGATGAGCTCTGGCTTTTACTGGACATGAATTGACAAAATGTCCAGCAAGTCCGCAATAGAGGCACAGGCGGTTGGTGATCCTCCGTTCCCTCTCCTTAGTCGAGATGCGAATACCTCCCAGCTGCATGGGCTCAGTCTCTGAGCCAGAGGAGGGAGATGGTTGCGATGTGGAGCGGGGAAACACCGTTAACGCGAGCTCTCTTCCACGAGCTCGGTGACGAAGATCTACCCGTCGTTCTATGCGGATGGCGAGAGCAATCAAAGAGTCCACACTGGAAGGAACCTCCCGGGAGAGAATCTCATCTTTAACCTCTGCGTGGAGTCCCTCCAGAAAACGAGCGAGCAGCGCCGGCTCGTTCCAGTCACTAGAGGCAGCAAGAGTGCGAAACTCTATAGAGTAATCCGTTATGGATCGATCACCTTGACATAGGGAAGCCAGGGCCCTAGAAGCCTCCCTACCAAAAACTGAACGATCAAAAACCCGAATCATCTCCTCTTTAAAGTTCTGGTAATTGTTAGAACAATCAGCCCTTGCCTCCCAGATAGCTGTGCCCCACTCTCGAGCCCGGCCAGTAAGGAGTGATATGACGTAAGCAACCCGAGCTCTCTCTGTAGAGTATGTGTTGGGTTGGAGAGAGAACACAATGTCACACTGGGTGAGAAAGGAGCGGCACTCCGTGGGCTGCCCTGAGTAACAAGGTGGGTTATTAACCCTAGGTTCCGGAGGCTCGGCAGTCCAGGAAGTAACAGGTGGCACGAGACGAAGACTCTGGAACTGTCCAGAGAGGTCGGAAACCTGAGCGGCCAGGTTCTCCACGGCATGACGAGCAGCAGACAATTCCTGCTCGTGTCTGCCGAGCATGGCTCCTTGGATCTCGACGGCAGTGTTACGAGCGTCTGTAGTCGCTGGGTCCATTCTTTGGTCGGATCCTTCTGTTATGCAGGTGAATGAGGACCCAAAAGCGACTTGGCGAAAACAGAGTCTTTATTCCAGTAAAGGAAATATGCAATACTCCTAGACAAATCGGAGCGGTAAACAAAGCATAAAAAACTAATTCCACTCGTAGTGACGAGGACAGACTGGAGACTCGACCATAAGCTGTAGGTTGCCTCGGGAAGGCACCGACCGTAGCAGACTCAGACACCTGCTCACACGCAGCATCTGAGGGAAACACGACACGACAGGGCGAGACAAAGACACAGCACGGTGAACAATATACAAGGATCCGACAGGACAGAAACGGAAGACAAGGGGAGAAATAGGGACTCTAATCAGAGGGCAAGATACGGAACAGGTGTGAAAAGATTAGATGATTGATTAGGGGAATAGGAACAGCTGGGAGCAGGAACGGAACGATAGAGAGAAGAGAGAGAGGGAGGGAGAGAGAAAAAAGGGAACGAACCTAAAAAGACCAGCAGGGGGAAAACGAACAGAAGGGAAAGCAAAATGACAAGACAATATAAGACAAAACATGACAGGATTTCGTCTACCTTGTTGTCAAGAGACTGGACATTGGCGAGTAGTATGCTCGGGAGCGGTGCACAATGTGCCCGTCTACGGAGCCTGACCAGAAGACCGCTCCGTCTGCCCCTTCTACGGCGCCATTGTTTTGTGTTCCCGGCTGGGATCCGATCCATTGTCCTGTGTGGTGGGACAAACAGAGGATCTGATCCATTGTCCTGGTTGGTGGAACAAACAGAGGATCCGATCCATTGTCCTGGGTGGTGGGACAAACAGAGGATCCGCTTCGGGAAAGTCATATTCCTGGTCGTTATGTTGGTGAGTTGACGTTGCTCTTTTATCCAATAGTTCCTCCCGACTGTATGTAATAAAACCTAAGATTTCCTGGGGTAACATTTTGAGAAATAACATAAAAATAACATAAAAAAACAACTACTGCCTAGTTTCCTAGGAACGCGAAGCGAGGTGGCCATCTCTGTCGGCTCCGGAAGTACATAGTACACAGTAGAATAGTAGTGAAGACATCACATCTATTAAATAACACATATGGAATCATGTCATAACCAAAAAAGTGTTAAACAAATCAAATTATTTGAGATTCTCCAAAGTACCCACCCTTTTGCCTTGATGACAGCTTTGCACACTCTTGGCATTTTCTCAACCAGCTTCACCTGGAATGCTTTTCCAACAGTCTTGAAGATGTTCCCACATATGCGGAGCGCTAATTGGCTGCTTTTCCTTCACCCTGCGGTCCGACTCATCCCTAACCATCTTAATTGGGTTGAGGTTCGGTGATTGTAGAGGCCAGGTAATCTGATGCAGCACTCCATTGCTCTCCTTCTTGTTCAAATAGCCCTTACACAGCCTGGAGGTGTGTTGAGTCTTTGTCCTGTTGAAAACAAATGATATTCCCACTAAGCGCAAACCAGATGGGATGGCGTATCGCTGCAGAATGCTGTGGTAGCCATGCTGGTTAAAAGTGTGCCTTGAATTCTAAATTAATCACAGACAGTATCACCAGCAAAGCACCCCTCACACCTCCTCCTCCATGCTTCACGGTGGGAACTACACATGCAGAGACCATCCGTTCACCTTCAGTACTCTGCGTCTCACAAAGACACTGCGGTTGGAACCAAAAATTGCACATTTAGATCCATCAGACCAAAAGACAGATTTCCACTGGTCTAATGTCCACTGCTTGTGTTTCTTGGCCCAAGCAATTCTCTTCTTATTATTGGGGTCCTTTAGTAGTGGTTTCTTTGCAGCAATTCGACCACAAAGGCTTGATTCACCCAGCCTCCTCTGAACAGTTGATGTTGAGATGTGTCTATTACTTGAACTCTTTGAAACATTTATTTTGGTAGCTATTTCTGAGGCTGGTAACTCTAATGAACTTCTCCTCTGCAACAGAGGTAACTGGGTCTTCCTTTCCTGTGACGGTCCTCATGAGAGCCAGTTTCAACATAGCGCTTGATGGTTTTTGCAACCCCACTTGAAGAAACTTTCAAAGTTCTTGAAATGTTCCAGATTGACTGACCTTCATGTCTTAAAGTAATGATGGACTGTCTTTTGTCTTTGCTTATTTGAGCAGTTTTTTCCCATAATATGGACTTGGTCATTTACCAAATAGGGTTGTCTTCTGTATGCCACCCCTACCTTGTCTAAGCACAATTGATTGGCTCAAACATATTAAGAAGGAAAGATATTCCGCTATTAAACTTTTAACAAGGCACACCTGTTCATTGAAATACATTCCAGGTGACTACCTCATGAAGCTGGTTGAAAGAATGCCAAGAGTGTGCAAAGCTGTCATCAAGGCAAAGGGTGGCTACTTTGAAGAATCTCAAATATAAAACATTTTTTTGGTTACTACATGATTTCATGTGTTATTTCATAGTTTTGATGTCTTCACTATTATTCTACAATGTAGAAAATTGTACAAATAAAGAAAAACCCTTGAATGAGTAGGTGCTCTAAAACTGTTGACCGGTATTGTATATAAAAACAATATTTTTTGGGGGGGCGGGGTGATGAAATATTACTCTTTGTCCATACAAACGCGTTATTAACAGATCATCAACATTTATCAAAACAAAGTTTGTTTTAAAGTGTCTGTCCTATATCTGAGAGATAAGAAAGATCAGGAAAATTATTTATATACATTTTTACACAAATAAAAAAAGAAAATTGGCACTAAACTACATCCGTATACTTCCATAATTGATTTAAACTGGACCCGGGGTACCTTCAGATGAGGCTTATGTGTGTCCCCTAGCCAAACATGTATATTAGCATGTAGCCAAAACTCTTCGGACGCTACAGACAAATTGTCAGATCGGCGGTACCAACTTCAGAAGTGTTCACGGGGGTCCCAGAGAGAAACGGAGAATACCATCTTGTTCGTGGGAGTCTCATCTTTCCACAGAGCGGTCATATTAGCTAGTACGCCTTTCGGACACTACAGACTTTTTCGGGATAAGACCGACCATCGGGATGGGATGTCTCATGGTCTGACAAACACCTCTATCTCAGCCACCTTCCACTGCAGATGCTGAAGGCCGCCATTGGTGGAGGCAGTGGATTGAGACGCAGTGAATGCAACGGAAAAAAAACTGATATCTACCGTTTAAACAGATGGTTTTGATGGGGAATTGTTGTATTATCCTACCTAGAATCCCGCGGGGTGCAGACATCAACTGTAGAATCTTTTTAGCAAACAAAAGATAAAGAACATTTTGACTGTCTGAGCAAGTTCTGAAATGTGCTAATTTGTCTTCAAATTATATTCTGTGTTTTCTTCTAGATGATTATCTGTAATCAAAATCCAGGAAAAAAGCCAATAACAGCATCCTGTGCTCAGTGGTGTTAAAGTAAATATTGTCTCATGTCTGTGCCAGATGTAGGGCAGCTCTCAATTCTCTCTGGTGAGACCAACATGAAGTGGTGATCTCATTATATGATACGCTGTGGAGGGATTGTGATAGGGATGGGGGAATAGCTTTTTGGTTCCTCAATGTCACTGTAGTTAGTAGTGTCATGTGTTCTGTGTTCTGTGTTGTCGGTGATCACACCGTGCCACCTGGCTCTGAGGTCTCAGGAAGCATTAAATCAGAGCATATGCTCAGTGTAAGGTGACACGGGTGTGTGTGTCTGTGCGCGATTGTTCTGTCAGACAAAGTCAGGCTTTGATATTCCTCCACCAGTTTTATTATTCTGCTCTCTGTGGTTATAAAAGTGTGTTAAGAAGTGTCAGTTTGTGAACTTTAGCTCAAAGACGTCCTTTAAGGGTCCCTGGGTGTTAAAGAAATCGAAGACTTTGTTATTCCTGACATGTTCCAGTTTGCTCCTGTAGGGGGGAGGGGGTCTAAAGGTGGTATACTAGCATTGAATGGGTAAAAGTCACTGACATATTAGCAAAGCAGTTGTAGCCTGGTGTCTGTTGTAGCCCCATTGTTCAATATTACTTTTCCTGATGTTTATGACCACATTAAACACACACACCCCCGCACGTACACACACGCCCACCCGCACGTACACACACGCCCACCCGCACGTACACACACACACACACACACACACACACACACACACACACACACACACACACACACACACACACACACACACACACACACACACACACACACACACACACACACACACACACACACACACACACACACACACACACACACACACACACACACACAGAGAGATCAATACTCTTTGTGATATGCAGAGAAAGCCCCGGCATATTGTGCTTAACCCTGCTGGCAGACACCCTGACCCCAGGGAGGAGCCTTATGGTGGGGGTTTTGTGAGGGTTGTAGTCCAGGCCTGGCCAGTCACAGCTGACCAGTCAACCAGAGAGGCCAGGGCTCAAATCTTACATCTGGACGCCTGTAGAGTCCCGCAATCCAATTTCATATATAGGACTGCTATCTGTCTGCACATACGCCCTTTGGCAGACTGCAGGAAAGCAGCTTTAGATGCTTCTATCTGCAAATCCAAGACAAAGAAATTCCCTCCATCAGTATAGTATTAAGTTTTTGCTCATAATAATTCCCTTAAGTAGTGATTGAATAAGTGTTTACATAATATTAACATGTTATGGGATAACTTCATATTGATATAATCTTGACTTCAAATATTATTGAAATGAATGCAGTACTCTGTGCTCCACAAGAAATGGCTCTGTTGGACGGTAAACAGGTATGATGACATTGAAACCCCAGTTTAAAGTGAACTGCTCCCTGGTGTTCCCTCTTATCTTTACCATAGTCATTTACATGGAGACTAAAGGGGTTTGTGTGTAGTGCCCAAAGACTCCATATCATGTAAACAGTCTCTTTGGAAAACAGCCTCTCCTAGTGCTAGGCTAGAATATCCAGACATCTGATGTAGATGCTGTGTCTCCTGACCCCTCCTGTCTCAGCCTCCAGTATTTATGCTGCAGTAGTTTTATGTGTCGGGGGTCTAGGGTCAGTTTGTTATATCTGGAGTACTTCTCCTGTCTTATCCGGTGCCCTGTGTGAATTTAAGTATGCTCTCTCTAATTCTCTCTTCTCTTTCTTTCTCTCCCTCGGAAGACCTGAGCCCTAGGACCATGCCTCAGGACTACCTGGCATGATGACTCCTTGCTGTCCCCAGTCCAACTGACCGTGCTGCTGCTCCAGTTTCAACTGTTCTGCCTGTGATTATTATTATTTGACCATGCTGGTCATTTATGAACATTTGAACATCTTGGCCATGTTCTGTTATAATCTCCACCCGGCACAGCCAGAAGAGGACTGGCCACCCCACATAGCCTGGTTCCTCTCTATGTTTCTTCCTATGTTTGGCCTTTCTAGGGAGTTTTTCCTAGCCACCGTGCTTCTACACCTGCATTGCTTGCTGTTTGGGGTTTTATGCTGGGTTTCTGTACAGCACTTTGAGATATCAGCTGATGTACGAAGTGCTATATAAATAACTTTGATTTGATTTGATGATGTGTGACAGCAAATGGGCCTTCAATAGCCAGCCGACCTCTGTATTAATGATCTATTCTCTTCTCTGCAACCAAGGCTGAATCCTCCTCTGTGTAACAGCTTGTACACCTGGGGCAGCAGGAAGGGTTAGAGGAGATAATATTGACAGAAGTTGTCTTTAGACAAAGACACAGCCTGAGGAAGAGAGCGATAGAAGAAAAAGTGGGGACAAGAAAATCTCAGAGGTTAGTAATGTGTGTAGAAGTAGGACTTGGGCCCGGGCTTTATTGATTCACACGACTTTGTCTCTCTAAGCCCGGAGTACACAGCTGTAGGATGATGTATGGCCACTCCCTTTTCAACCGCTACAGGAAGGGACAATAGTCAGGTTTAGAGACTACAGGGACCTTGTGATTCACCCCACTACTACACCGTGACCCAAGAGAAGAGAACAGGGACATGCCATGATTTGTTTTCAAGTTCTAAAATTAGCTCTGAAACACGGCAAAGAAAGACACTTACACTCTGGTTTTTCATTTGTCTTGGCTGTTGACCTACATGTGAACAGCTCTCAGTGGTGACAAATTGACAAATCCCCTAACACTTACTTCCAGACAAGGACGACATAAAAAAATAGAGAGTGTGTCACCTGGATTGAGTCAAGTTGTGCTAGATGCCAAGACTGAGTGCATGCAGTATACTGACACACCAAAGCAGTGTGACTGACGCCCCTCTCTATGCAAAGGGAAATTGCTCTCCTTTCTCTGGCAGCAAAGAAATAAGGCTAGCATCAGCAATCCCAGGCAGAGAGAAACTGCCTGGGTTGGCTGAGGACATTTGAATCGTTTACCTTCTTCTATACAACTGAGATGGAGTGATGGGGAGACAGTCACAGTCAACCCTATAAACTGCACCATGGGGGGTTAGCACCATGTACTCTGTTAATCTCAATGCCTGATCTCATGCAGAGGGCCAGGAGTTTTTCCTGGTCAGGTCGCCTGGTGGTCAGGAAAAAGCTCTATGCACTATACATCACTCATGCCAATGTAAGTCTTACCCCCGTATCCAAAAAAATGTCTGAGAGAGGTTGATATTTGATAGGGTATAATAACTGGCCTGGGCTCAGAGGCCTCATCATCTCCGTCTATGTTGCACATCCCATCGACCAATATGCTTTATTCTGATGATGATTCACTCCTAGAGTGAACCATAGAATCCTAGTTGACCTACCCCAATCAACCCCAATAAGATATCTTTATTAGTTTTGCACACCTCTATTGGAGGAACACCTCTCAAGTATGGATGTTTTCTTTGTCTGTGTCCATGTCAGAGGAGAGCTCTACAACACTTGAACACAAACATCAGCATTTATGTAGTTACAGAGACTATGGGGTGGTTTCCTGGACACAGAATCCAGGAAAAAAAAGCATAAAAAGCATGCTCAAAGGAAATATCCAGGACTAGGGTTATCCTGTGTCCGGGAAACTGACCCATAGAGGCTCTATAACTGCAAAGGCTCATGCTTGTGCTGGATTGTAGTATAGCCCTCCTCAGATAATGCACGGCATGGCTCTGGGTATTTGTACGACACCGCCCCCCGCTGGTGATGACTGGTTCTGTATATTTGTTTTGAACCCTGCTGTGCCATACCGACATGGGTGCTCTGAGAAATACAGCTCTTGAAAGAGCCACTGGCTTCTCTGACTATCACAACTAAAGAAATGTTTCATTTCTCGTTGTTAATACTTAAATAGTTAATGACAGTTAATTACGTGGAGTAGACTTAAGCAGCTGTTAATGGATATGGATATAAATATAGAGTGAAATGGAGCTATGAATGCATGGTCTGCATGTTAATTTAGCGTGAAAGAAATACAACCATGGCATTCATTACAACTGGCTTCAGTATTTAGCTGTAAACTAGCTAACGATGGGTCGTTTGTGAATGAACAGCTTTTTTTGAATGTCTCTTTTGGGTGAACGTCGTGAACGGAATCAAATCTTTGAAAAAGATGTTCATTTGGCCTCCTGATTTGCTGACTGTTACTACTGCTTTTTAGTTCCAGAAAATGATTATCTGCAGATAAATATTCTCTGAAGATTGTAATTCCTCACAACAGGAACAATAGAGAGTGAGGAGAGAGCCTTTTGTGGTCCACACACATTTTTGCTGTGGGTACGAAATATTTGCAGGCCATCTAATAATTTGGTCCAACCTGTTCTCAGAGCATTTCATATTTTTCTGTTTGTAAACTGTGACACTCCATTTAGTATGATATGTGATGTTTCGTATGGTACAGTATGCATTCATTTGTGTTCCTAATTACAATTTGTATTATATTGTGCGATTTTGCAAAATGTACAGTATGTTACAATTTTGCAAAAGTTCTATATGTTACAACTTTGCTAAATGTATGGTATGTTATGAATTCTAGCTAGGTGGCTAACATTAGCTAGCTGGTTAATACTAGCTAGACTAGGGGTTAGGGTTAAGGTTTGGGTTCAGTTTAGGAGTTAGGTTAAAGGGTTAAGGTTAGGGGAAGGGTTAGCTAACATGCTAAGTACTTGTGAAGTAGCAAGTAGTTGAAAAGTTGCTGATTAGCTCAAATGCTAAAGTTGTCCGTGATGACATTCAAACTTGCAACCTTTGGGTTGCTAGATGTTCGTGTTATACGCCACCCATCCACCCCGGCCAACCACCCCCCGATTTGCAATTTTTATGGTTTTAGGTACATTTTTAAGCGCTACTGAACGAAGAGCAGTTTGGGAGCCTAATGAAAGTCTTTTTGAGCTGAACGGAGCCAAAAGCGCCAGCTCACTGAAAAGATGAATCACTCTGTTAACTGGTTGAGGAGACGCTTTAGTCCACACGGGGGCACTGTTGTCCTTTGCTCCTCAAGCTGACATCTTTTGCTACATTTTCATTATTCTCTTCCCCAGATAATAATGGACACCAAATGACAATATGCTATTTATGTAGGGAGAACATTTGCTAAAGCAATTCTTTGTCTTCCTTGGTTGAATTTAGCACCATGGTATGGGTGGTAGTTTCTCTGCTGTCTTTGTGTGTGTTTTAGCACATAAGGGTATATGCTAATTTCATAGCTTGGTCGTAAGGCATTCATTATCTGAGAATGTGCATCGACAATGGATAATTACCCAGGGAAGGATTTCAAATAGTGGAGAAAATACCCCTGTTGGCAGGGGCAAAATGCACAAAAACACAAAGCAGCAGTTGGTCGTTGCTATTACATGTTCTGTCATCTTTCCAAAACAGAAGTGGTGATTTTGTTTTAACTCACAAACAGTTCAAAATCATCTTGCTCGTTTTTTGGGGTTTGCCATCCTGGTTTAAAACATTGCTGAGAATAAAATAGAACATGCTTTATGATGTAATGAGAATGTCTGACTGCAGTCAGAGTGAGATGGCTGGTACTCACAATTAATTATTGTCAGTAATTACTACTTTGGTTTCAAAGCAGCATATGGCAAAGTAGCCTGTATTGTCTCATTATAGTGTGAAGATAGTCATCTACAACATCAAAGAAAGACAGTAAGGGAATTTATCAGTGCAGGAAATGTGACATTCTAGTGATGAGGAATATTAGGTTACTGAACCCCATGGTGATTAAGATCGTCATCCACTGCCAATCATTGACTCATAGAAGCACAGAGAAACTGTGACTGAAATACAGTATGTCAACGTCTCTCTGTGATGTTCAGAAGGCTCATATCCCAACTGCCCTTCACTCAAAACCATCCCTCTACTCCAGTATGACCCAGGTCTAAGGCAGTGACCTGACGGCATGGTGCTGTAGAGAGCTAGACCATTGGAGGATGAACTGGTGGCAATGCGGCGTTGCTGTAGCCATATAATTGGCTATACTGTCTGGAAATACAGATGATTTAAAGATAAGTAGATCTGCCTGGTGCCTGGTCCACGCTAATGCTTATGAAGTCACGTCAGCAATTGGCCTCCCCTTTGCATGAACTCATTAGACCTGAGTGTAGAAGGTGCAGCAGTACCACACATCAGTCTCTCAAAGCTGCTCCTCAGGAACTGCTGATTATGCTAAACCCCCCCTCTAGCTGTGCATTTATGTAGTAACTAATTCACCATATCAACCTCTTTAATATAATTTTGTCATTTAGATTAGTAAAAAATGGAGTTGTGGTTCAGAATGTAAATGGTACTTAGACATTCATCTGTCTATCAGAGTAGAAAATAAACACTGAGTGTACAAAACATTACAGGCATTACAAAACAAAACAAGCTCTTTCCATGTCATAGACTGACCAGGTGAATCCAGGTGAAAGCTCTTATCCCTTATTGATGCCACGTGTTAAATCCACTTCAATCAGTGTAGATGAAGGGAAGGAGACTAAAGAAAGGAAGGAGGTTAAAGAAAGATTTTAAGCCTTGAGACAATTGAGACATGGATTGTGAATGTGTGCCATTCGAAGGGTGAATGGGCAAGACAAAATATTTAAGTTCCTTTGAACAAGGTATGGTAGTAGGTATCCAGGTGCATCGGTTTGAGTGTGTCAAGAACTGCAAAGCTTCTGGGTTTTTCATACTCAACAATTTATCGTTTGTGTCAAGAATGGTCCACCACACAAAGGACATCCAGTCATCCATCCACACAACTGTGGGAAGCATTGGAGTCAACCAGTGGCGTGTATTCATGAATGCCAAGAGAAGCCAAGCTTCCCCAAAAATTTAAATTTAAAATAAAGAAATAATAATAATTGATCTTTAGTCTCTCTGTGTTTCATCATTTTTCTTCAATTCACTAGAGGCTGAACGTATCTCACAGGAGAAAGCATTAGAGCGAGCGAAACAGCGCCCCTCTGTATCTCTACGTGTAGGCTATTTATTTGATGCTGTCTTGTCCAAACGAGTATGACATTGCTGCCACCCGTAGCATTGAAGGCAAGAGAAGCCAGCGAACATTTGAAAAAATATGCCAATAATCAAAACTGAGTGAGCTCAACAGTGAATTGTCCTGCGCACCTAAAAAAAACTGTAAAGGGAAGCCAGCTTGAGTCTTGGCGTCACTCCTATCAAATCGAGAGTTGAGAGTACACATCATTACGTCATTGACAGACAAACTTGAATTGTTGCATATCGTTGTGTTGTTGTCCTCCATTGGCTAGCTATCTAGCCCAAATTGTCCCTTTCCTAAATTAGCGATGGATGGAGATAGGGATTTGGACGTGTGGCTTTACTTAATTCTCCGTACTGGCCAGTGATTGTAACAACGATTCTGATCCAACCATTAATTAATACATTGTTGTGACCCTGGCCTGAGAGGATGGAAGTTCAATATGTAGCTAGATGTAGAAGGCTAATGTTAACTAGCTAACGTTGAATGGAAGTATTTGTATTTATTATGGATCCCCAAGACAGCAGCTACTCTACCTGGGGTGCAGCAAAATTAAGGCAGTTATACCTTTAAAGAAATTACATTCCATTCCATTGTATGAAGGTAGATTTGTATCTGTTTTTTAAATCTAGTTACTTGATGTGGAATAGAGTTCCATGTCATTGAAGTTAGGCTAGCAAGCAAGTATTTAAGCCAGGTAGCCTAGGACGACAACAAATAAAAATGTGTACTGTATGAAAGAGCCATAGACTATTTCAACAACATGAAAGAGAGGAGTTATCCTTATGTCTGGCAGACATATCAGTGTGGATGACGGATCACCACCTCAAGCTGAACTTCGGCAAGACGGAGCTGCTCTTCCTCCCGGGGAAGGACTGCCCGTTCCATGATCTCGCCATCACGGTTGACAACTCCATTGTGTCCTCCCAGAGCACTAAGAACCTTGGCGTGATCCTGGACAATACCCTGTCGTTCTCAACTAACATCAAGGCGGTGGCCCGTTCCTGTAGGTTCATGCTCTACAACATCCGCAGAGTACGACCCTGCCTCACACAGGAAGCGGCGCAGGTCCTAATCCAGGCACTTGTCATCTCCCGTCTGGATTACTGCAACTCGCTGTTGGCTGGGCTCCCTGCCTGTGCCATTAAACCCCTACAACTCATCCAGAACGCCGCAGCCCGTCTAGTGTTCAACCTTCCCAAGTTCTCTCACGTCACCCCGCTCCTCCGCTCTCTCCACTGGCTTCCAGTTGAAGCTCGCATCCGCTACAAGACCATGGTGCTTGCCTACGGAGCTGTGAGGGGAACGGCACCTCAGTACCTCCAGGCTCTAATCAGGCCCTACACCCAAATAAGGGCACTGCGTTCATCCACCTCTGGCCTGCTCGCCTCCCTACCACTGAGGAAGTACAGTTCCCGCTCAGCCCAGTCAAAACTGTTCGCTGCTCTGGCTCCCCAATGGTGGAACAAACTCCCCCACGACGCCAGGACAGCGGAGTCAATCACCACCTTCCGGAGACACCTGAAACCCCACCTCTTTAAGGAATACCTAGGATAGGATAAAGTAATCCTTCTCACCCCCCTTAAAATATTTAGATGCACTATTGTAAAGTGGCTGTTCCACTGGATGTCATAAGGTGAATGCACCAATTTGTAAGTCGCTCTGGATAAGAGCGTCTGCTAAATGACTTAAATGTAAAAATGTAGGAGGATGTCATTGGCGTTTCTCTACAAGTAGGGTCAGTCAACATGTTTTTCTACTTGCACGCACACATACACACACACACACACACACAGAAATAAGAACCATGGACAGCAACATACTATTTAGCTAATGTGTTGACTATTTTGTTTTTGGTATATTTTTTTTGTCACTGTATTAGACTAAGCAGAGGTGATTTGATGATGTTTAAGTTGAAATGGTGTTGGAATAGTGGAGGCAGCACCTGTTTTCTTTGCGACTTACGGTAACTTTCTGTGGTTCTAAATCAATAGTTGTTTAGCGGGCCGAAAATACTTTAGAAACCTAGTAGAGTCCATGCCCTGATGAACTGAGGGCAAAGGGGGGTGCAACTCGATATTAGGAAGGTGTTCCTAATGTTTTGTATAGTCAGTATATTTTCAAACAGGAAAAACTGCCAGGAAACAGTTGGAGGAGGCAATTCAATAAATACAAATGCCTTCTACAAGCTTTTTGTTAGACCATTATTGCCTCTGACATTTACTGTCTTCCTCCATTAAGGGCAAACATCAAAAGGCATAATTTCTCTCAGTGATGCACACTTGACTGTGTCAATCCATTTTCTCTCCTTCGCTCTCCTGGTACAGTAGTACATTATCCACCTACATCTCTCTCCTCATTGTTTCTAGCATCATCTCAAAAGTATGGTGCTATCATAAGTATGTGGGAAAAAGCTTTTGACTGACATTAGTATTCATTATGATAACTCATGCAAATGGGTGGGGCACACGGTGAATCAATCCATCTTGTTATGAATAGCTTCCCTGTAGCCTCATCTTGGGTTACCAATGTGAAGTCATACAGTTAAATAATGTCATGACATTTGCAATTTGATTTACATAATGTAGAGTACTGTACGTGAACAGCGCTTTTCATAAAATGGGACATTGATTAGTTAAATCAGCAATGATCTACAGCAAAAGAGATGCAGGAGAAAATGATTTATTGAGACATATCCCCAGGATCCTATTTTTCTAATAGTGTCCATACACAGTCATAATGTAGGCTATAGGTATGGGTATCAGTATTCAATGAGATGCCACGGAACAGAAAGAGGAGAAAACGCAGTTGGTAAAAAACATCTTCAGGGTCTATTCCCAACTCATTTTAACAAACCCTTGGCTGAGTTAGAAAAGGGGGGAGTTGGTTTGACCTGACATTTTGTTTGTCGGGCACGTCCACATCTGTGCTGGAGACCCCCTCTGGGGTTGGAGTAGTTGTTAGTGGAGCTGTGCTCTCCTGACAATACTCTGCCTTTGAATACAAACCTGAAGTTCACCTTTAAAAGGGCCTGCCCCCAGTCTGCCGCTCCGCTCTCCCTCTGTATGCCCGAGTGCATATATGGGCTAAGGGGACAGCGAGTGCCCAGGGTAAGACCTAAAAATACAAGCTACTCGCTCACAGCAACATCACACAGAGACTCTCTGAGATGCCGCTTCCTAGTACTGTCCCACATTCATCTCATGAGACTGGTCTTCATCTGCACTTTAGATTTTTTTAAATGGTGTGTACTCCAATATTGGCATAAAGTAATTGTTTAAAAATCAAGGCATTTCTATATATGGCTTGTCACTTTGAGTGATTAGCACAGTATATCACCTGCTGTATCAATAAAAATAATTTTCATAATGATAATAAAGTGTTATCTATATCATGTCTTATAACAGCCTCCCTCACCTGCTCATATGAGTCAGTCAGTGGTCACGTCAGTTCTGGATGACATATACATTTTTTTCCCCGGTTTTGGGTTTTGCTGACCACTTCAATTTTATATTTTCACATAATTAATAAATATTATTTGCAGCCATGGTTATGATCTGACTGTTTACAGTGGGACATAAATAACAACTCCTGCCAGCGCAGGTTTGCTGGAGCAGCAAAATACTTCATTTTACAGTAATTGATGAAGCACACCAGTGAACAGTATTTCATATCCTGGGTAATTTTCTAATTGGTCGAGAGGTATTCAAGTTATGGCCCGCAGTATGTTCAGAAGGAAAAACGTACTTGTCACTGCATTTGTCTTAATTTAAGTTAAAAACAGAACAAATATTTAATATACTGTTTAAATCTCTTTTATTCAAAGGTTACTTTATCTTTGAATTTATTATGAAAAGGTTTTTGATCGCTTTAAAAAATATATTTGCCAGACTCCTTGCTTGCATGAATGAGTGATGCAGTTTATTGAGGTTGGCCTTCAAAGTCTTATCAGTCATTACTCCAATGCTGGAGTCCTCCTGGGATATGTACAGGCATGCAAATATGATTTGATATTTCTGAAGCGTCTCTGATGCAGGAGGTTATGTACATTATGTACACATCCACAGAGAGAATATCGGATTACTCTTTTACTGTATAAACCCCCCAGTAAAACCCATAGGCCTATTCATCCAAAACAAATGCTTGCAGCATTGCTGAAGGGTATAGATTTAAGAAACATCTAAGAATACTTTTTTATCGGGACCTTTATTCCAAAACATAACCATACGGCAGCATACTGCACTGCGATTGTTTAGAATTTGTTTTTTGTTGATCTGTTTCATTATATGTAGAAGGCCTAGGTTTATACATTCATACATTATTTTTTTCACGTATCCTTATAACCCAAATCCCACTGTCGATACCACACTGACAATTGACATAATGAATGTTTAACTATGGTTGCATCATGAGCAGCACTAGATCTGGGAAAGCGCTTCGAAATGAGTGTCCACACATTCTGTCACCGTCTAAACGATAAGAGTGGATCTTTGTCTGGTCTCTCAAAGTATATTGGGAGCATTATAGCATGTGATCCTTAAATTTTCAATAAAGAGCAAATGTGTCATTTTTGAAAACACATGGCAAGCATTTGCATTCAAGATAACTAGGCCTGTCATTTAGATTATCTCCACTGTCTCCTTGTGTTCGCCTAACTGCTCTCTCTTTCTCTCTCCAATAACCGAGATGAAAGCTATTTTCATGGCTATGGCACATTGAATTCCAATCGGTATTGTTCATACATATTGACTTCCAATTTCTTGAACTGAATTTTTCACCTAGAGTATTTACTATTTTACGCACGTTATTAAAAAACAGTTTAGGACCCATAACGGCCTCCGACGGCCATTCTTTAAATTACTGTAGCGGCTTCAAACGGTCTTGTTTTTATAACAATAATATCTGTGTCAATATCGCAAAATTGACCTGCTAACAACGTGTTGTCGTATTCGTGTGGCTGTTGTCATCAAACAGAAACAGGGTATGCTGTCATAAGATACAGTACCAGTCAAACGTTTGGACACTGTTACGAATCCCTTTTGGCCCGACAGTCTAGGGGGGGGATGGTAATGAGACCCGTAACATAACTCATGCAAATTATTATTGTGACAAAGTAAAAGTGTGCACGAAATAACCACGACAACAGAAATCTACCGTCAAACTCTAGGTTTATTTATAAACACACAGTAATGGGGGGGAGCAGGAAAAGGGGCTGAGCTGGACCCAAGGAAAGAAACAATAAATATACAAAAACACACCCCTAAGCTAGACTAGCCTACTTTAACAGCTAACTAACTAACCAGAAATACAGTGGGTGGTCCGCCCAGTTCTACCTAGTGTATTTAACAAAGTTCACCTACGGGTAGTGTATGCCCATGGGCGACTTGTCTTGGTTTCCCCTTTTCCCACCAGCAAACAAACAAACACCATAACCAAAAACAATACTCACAGGTGATGACAAAGTGCTATGGAGGTGCTTTAAACAAAAGAGAGGTTAAGTGACAAAGTGCTATGGAGGTGCTTTAAACAAAAGAGAGGTTAAGACACAAAGCGAGAGTGAAACACAGAGACCTACAGACATGGCATTTACAGAGAGATTGAGTTAGAGATTGAGCTGAGCTTTGAGCTAGAGATTGAGCTCTCGAACAAACAAATGATGGGGTTTTTAAACCATGGGGAAGGAACTGTGATAGGGTAGGAAATAGGAGGAGGTGTGTCTTCTGATTGATGATTGATTGTTGACTGATTGGGGAGTAATGATTTTCACCTGTGAGTGGAGAAGGAGAGAAAAGAAACACACAAACAGGATACACACACACACAGGATAACTGTATCCGTAACAGACACACCTAATAATTCAAGGGTTTTTCTTTATTTTATATTATTTTCTACAATGTAGAATAATAGTGAAGACATGGAATCATATAGTAACCCCAAAAATTATTAAACAAATCTAAATATATTTTAGATTCTTCAAAGTAGCCACCCCATGCCTTGATGACAGCTTTGCGCACTCCTTCTCTCAACCAGCTGCATCTGGAATGCTTTTCCAACAGAGATCATCCGTTCACCTACTCTGCATCTCACAAAGACACCGTGGTTGGAAACAAAAATCTCAAATTTGGACTCATCAGACCAAGGGACAGAATTCCACCGGTCTGATGTCCATTGCTCGTGTTTCTTGGCCCAAGCAAGTCTCTTCTTCTTATTGTCCTTTAGTAGTGGGTTCTATGCAGCAATTCGACCATGAAGGCCTGACTCACGCAGTCTCCTCTGAACAGTTGATGTTGAGATGTGGCTGTTACTTGAACTCTGTGAAGCATTTATTTGGGCTGCTATTTCTGAGGCTAGTAACTCTAATGAACTTATCCTCTGGGTCTTCCTTTCCTATGGCAGTCCAGTTTCATTCTTAGTGCTTGATGGTTTGCAAATGCACTTGAAGAAACTTTCAAAGTTCTTGAAATGTTCTGGATTGACTGACCTTCATCTCTTAAAGTAATGATGGACTGTCATTTCTCTTTGCTTATTTGAGTTGTTCTTGCCATAATATTGACTTGGTATTTTACCAAATAGGGCTATATTCTGTATACTACCCCTACCTTCTCACAACACAACTGATTGGCTCAAACGTATTAAAAAGGAAAGAAATTCCAAAATTAACCTTTAACCGGGCATACCTGTTAATTTAAATGCATTCCAGGTGACTTCCTCATGAAGCTGGTTGAGAGCATTTGCCAAGCATGTGCAAAGCTGTCATCAAGGCAAAGGTGGCTAGTTTGAAGAATCTCAAATATAAAATATATTTTGATTTTACCATTTCTTGGTTACTACATGATTCCGTATGTGTTATTTCATAGTTCTATTTCATAGTTTTCTAAAAATAGTTTTAAAAAATAAAGAAAAACCCTGGAATGAGTAGGTGTGTCCAAACTTTTTACTGGTACTGTATATAGTGTACTTCATTACTCAAAATTACGCTTTTCACTGTGAAAGAGGCTGTATCTACAGTATGTTGGTTGGTGATACGGATTCGGAGACGTCCTTGTACTTTGAAAAGCGATGATGTTGTGAGTGAAATAAGTAAACATCAGATGTTTGGTGTAGTCGATGTTTGATGCTCTGAAACTTGGGGAATAGCTCTCAGATTAGCAAATCATGTTATGATAACTTGGTTAGTACAAGCGAGAACACCAGTGGTGGAACTTGATTGATTGCTATTTTTCTCATGGAAACAGTTGCAGTGTTTGGCTGTATAGTCAGTTAACTAGTTTATCTTGTTTCTTCGAAAGTAATTAGTATGGAAACGGCTCAAGCTGCTTGCTGTAGCTAGCTAGCTAACTAGTTAGTCTGTCAGGCAAGAATAGTTGTGTGCAGTGGTAAATTAGGGCTGCGCTCACGAAGCGACAACCTGAGTTGTCACTTTCACGAGCTATTCATACAGACAACCAGCTAACTAGCCACCAAAATGAGAGTAATTTAGAGTAATTTACTGTTGTCATCTTTTGGGTTTAGTTTATGGTTTGTCATGTTTGATAGGTGCAGAAATATATAGGCTATACATTGCCTCATTTTCCTATTATTTGACAGCTTAGCTGTTATGTTAGGGTAGTAGATTCCCGCACATTAGAACTCATATGTGATTTGTCACTACTTCACAGGAGAGGCATTTGAGAGTTAAAAATGTTTTTGTTGCCATAAATGCCTTCTGGAACATGTGAACTTTCATGTGCGTAAATAACAAACTGGTATGCCGTCTGTAAATACGAATACAATTGTTAAATTACAAGCCTTGTTAGTTTAGCCACTGGAATAAGACAGGAACTTAGCCATGATTGGCTGAGATAATGGATGGGTTGAACATAACATGCTTCTGTCTATAACATGAGCTGCTCAGTATGTGTAGGTAATCCTTTCTAACACTGCTTTTTAAAAATAGATTTTAATGGCTTGTGAGTAAGTAAGTAAGCAGAAATTCAAATGTTGCTACATAAGCCCGCATCCAGGTGGTGAGTCACATTTTGTGTCATGCCTGATCTGTACTAAATCTTATTGAGTGAGGTTACCTACATTTTGGAATAGTCTCTGAATAGTTGTTTGCATTTTTACATTGCTACAGACGTAAAACGCGTTGTCAGTCAAACAGCTTACTTTGAGTGGGTTTTGAAATGTTTTCTGAATATTTTGTCCTCTGGTCACATTTTGGATAATTGTAGTTCTGTGTAAATATATGTGTAATATATTATACTTTTTGAATCAGTAATTTTCATCAAATTTACTACAATTTAAATATTCTATTTTGTTTTGTTCTGTTGAGTATTAATCATCTTTCGATAGTGAATGTTTTTACACAATGGAGGACAAAATGTGTGTTATTGTAACAAGTGTGCTGAGAGTCGGGAAGCAAGTACAGGGAGTGAGTGTTTTAATAAATAAACGGAATATAATACAAAACAAGAAACCCGAACAATCCACAGACATGAAACAGAAACAATGACGCCTGGGGAAGGAACCAAAGGGAGTGACATATAGAGCAGGTAATCAAGGAGGTGATAAGAGTCCAGGTGAGTGTCATAATGCGCTGATGCGCATACCGATGTTGACAGGTGTGCTCCATAATGAGCAGCCTGGTGACCTAGAAGCCGGAGAGGGAACACACATGACAGTACACCCTCCCCGACGCACGACTCCAGCCGCGGGACACCGACCAAGATGACGATCCCGGGGTTCAGGAGCGGACCGGTCCACTCTGCTAAGGCGCAGGAACCTGTCAATCCAGCTGAGGTGCGGGAGCATGGTGACCTAGAGTGCCGGAGAGAGAGCATAGGTGACAGTACCCCCTCCCCAGCGCGTTCGGCTCCAGCCGCAGGACACCAACCACAGGGACGATCCCGGGGATCAGGAGCGGACCGGTTGCCTCAGCTGATGTGCTTAAACCTAACGAACCGGCTGAGGCATGAGAGCCTGATGAGCCAGCTGAGACCTCCCCAGTTGCCTTGGTCGAGAGGGAGCACTGGTGACAGTACCCCCTCCCCGGCGCGTTCAGAGGGAGCACTGGTGACCTAAAGGCCGGAGATGGAACACACATGGCAGTTATTACTATTGACATGTGGTGTCATATTAAAGAAGACGTTGTGCTCTTTAAAAGGAAGTTAACTTGTAATTGGAATTTGATTATTTGTTTTAAACTATATGTTTGTTTGAAATGTGTGAGAAAATGTGCTTTATCTTGAAAACTCTCAGTCATCTACAGCAGCATTCTAGAATTCTATTGGAGTCTAAAGGGTTAAGAGCAACTGTCTTAAATTCTCTTCCCTTTAGTCATTACTAAATACAAAATAAAAATCTGTGCTCTCAATGTATTCTATCTCAATGCTATTAAGTAAAGGTCATACGCTGCCTGCCTTCTCGAAGCGTCCTGCCCTAACTAACATCTACCCTGCCCTGTGCCCGGTCCTTGCATCTGTCGTCCTGGTTTGGCTTTTGGGAAGTTGATACACAGATTGTGTATCAACTTCAAATTTATTTTGTAAAGGGCACCATTTGGTTTGATGTTATTCATTGGGAATGTTCTCTGGAAAATAATAATCTAATAAGGCTGCAAGCAGCAATAATTGGGGTTCACATGATGACAGAAAGTACACAAGATCAGTTGGATAACAAATCAAGCACTCATCATGTAGGAACTATCTTTCTTTATGTGCAATCAGTGAAAGCATTACCATGTTTATCTCTCAATACCACAAGGATGACTTAAGTTGAGTTTAGTCTAGTGCTGTAGGTTGGTTATCTTTGAATTCAGCAGGTAATCATTCTCAAATTAATTAGAGGCTAATTCATGGATTCTACAGTGAATTAGGTATTCAGACCCCTTTACTTTGTCTACATTTTGTTACATTACAGCCTTATTCTAAAATGGATTCAATAGTTTTTTCCCTCAAGGAAAGGGGTCTGAATACTTTCTAGATGCACCTTACATACCAACTCTGGATTCCATCTGACTTATGGATCACACAATCGCGCCAACAGAGATGGCTGCCTCGCTTCTAGTCCATAGGAAACTTTGCAGTATTTTGTATTTTTATGTATTATTTCTTACATTGTTAGCCAAGAAAAGGTTATGTCTTATTACATACAGCCAGGAAGAACTAGTCACAATTCAACGGCTCAGACACGAGACGTATTTGGCAACGAATACAGACAATCACGGACTACAAAAGGAAAACCAGCCACGTCACGGACACTAACGTCTTGCTTCTGGACAAGCTAAACATGTTATTTTCCCACTTTGAGGAAAACACAGTGCCACCGACGTGGCCAGCTACCAGTGGCCGACATGAGTTAAGATATTTAAACGTGTTAACCCTCACAAGGCTGCCGGCCCAGACGGCATCCCTTGTCGCGTCCTCAGAGCATAGGCAGACCAGCTGGCTGGTGTGTTTACGGACATATTCAATATCTCCCTATCTCAGTCCACTGTCCCCGCATGTTCGAAGATGGCCACCATTGTTCCTGTACCCAAGAATACAAATGTAACTTAAATAAATGACTATCGCCCCATAGCACTCACTTCTGTCATCATGAAGAGCTTTGAGAGACTAGTCAAGGATCAAATCACCTCCACCTTACCTGTCACCCTAGACCCACTTCAATTTGCTTACCGCCCCAATAGGTCCACAGACGATGCAATCGCCACCACAATGCACACTGCCCTATCCCATCTGGACAAGATGATTACCAATGTACGAATGCTGTTCATTGACTATAGCTCAGCATTCAACACCATAGTCCCCTAAAGCTCAATATTAAGCTTGAGGCCCTGGGTCTGAATCCTGCCCTGTACAATTGGGTCCTGGACTTCCTGTCAGGCCGCCCCCAGGTGGTGAAGGTCGGAAACAACACCTCTACTTCACTGATTCTCAACACTGGGGGCACACATGGGTGCGTGCTCAGCACCGTCCTGTAGTCCCTGTTCACCCCTGACTACGTGGCCGTGCACGCTTCAAACTCAATCATCAAGTTTGCAGATGACACAACAGTAGCAAGCTTGTTTGCCAACAACGATGAGACACCCTACAGGGAGGAGGTGAGCGTTCTAGGAGGCTGGTGTCAGGAATTAACCTCTTACTCAACATCAACAAAACAATGGAGAAGATTGTGGACTTCAAGAAAAACAGCAGAAGGAGCACCCCCCCTATCCACATCGACGGGACAGCAGTGGAAAAGGTGGAAAGTTTAAATTCCTCGTGTGCGTATGTGACTCACCACCTGGATACGGTTTCATGTAGCAACATTTGAACTTCTGTTTTGTACATTGGATAAAAAGAAGAGACCCAGAGCTACAAAATGGTATATCATAAAGTGCATTTGAGGAAACAATGGCAAAGTAATTCTGCTTTGAAATTTGATCAACTTGTAAACTCACTTTTGAGGAAATCGTCTTTCAATATTTTGGTGTTACTATTGGAGAGCCCTTCTTTGTCTACACCCATTCAGCATTGTTCACACCCTCTTAAGCCTTAGCCCCATCCATCTCTTTAAGGGTTGATCCGTGCGTTGTGTACTAACTTGCAAGCTACTTCCAGACATCTAATAGAGGGAGAACAGCTCACTGAACATTACTTATAGCCCTATAGCTGTGGTTTTGTGTTCAGAGCGCACACTGGATGCTCTGACCAGTAAGTAATGTTGTTCCATAAGCTCTGACCTTACAACTACAGTCAAGCACCCAAGCTAACTGGCAAATATTGGCCAGCTACTTCCAGACACATAATGAGAGAACATCCCACTCTAACCATTTTACTTGCCCTAGCAGAGCTGGTTAAGCTTATTTCACGTTATCCAGAGCGTTGGTGACTGTACCTGTGCTATTGGCAACAAATTAATTAAGCTATGTTGCCAAAGTTTACTGACAACGGACATATTCAACGGGTATTGAGGGTTCAAAAATGCATCAGTTATTCTGCACTAGGACAAGAGTCTTTTATTAAGAAAAGTAGCTAGATAACTAGCTAGGTAAACAATGAATCCCAACGCATGACGTAACGTTAGATTAGCGATCCAGCCAGCTAACGTTAGCTAGCTAGCTAACAGTACACTTTAACTTGAAATGAAAATACTTTGTCAAAATTAGAGTGGAGTCTTTTGTTAAGACATGTAGCTAGCTAGATAGCTAGTTAAACAATGGACCATCATCACAACTCATGATGCTACTTAACCTGTATGAATCCTCAGGTAGCTAACCACCAGGTTCTATGGCTAAAACTAGTCAAGCAAATGTGTCTGAGATACAAAGAATACGATCATACACATAACATTAGCTAGGGACATAGCCAGCTGAAGTTAGCTAGCTAACTGGACACTTGAAATGAAACCACTTTCTGTCCAAATTAGAAACGTGTAATATCTGAAAATCTTACCAGTATACATCATGGTTGGACACGTCTCCTGTCTGATGCCATACATGGTTGCCTTAGTTTGACAATGTTTTCCAGACTGGTGTTTTCTACATCTCCTTAGCTATCATACTCCTTAGCTATCATACTGAATTCCACTGATTTCAAAACTCGGTCCTTCAGAAAGTGAAGAGCATACACATAACATTAGCTAGCTAGCGAGCCAGCCAGCCAGCTAATGTTAGCTACCTAACAGTACACTTTAACTTGACATTAGGTTTATGCAATTTTACTAAGCACTACATTTAAAGAAAAAAGCCGCGTTCGACACGATTGCCTAAACATACTGACCAGCTCCAATAGACAGACGCGTGCTATATGGTAGAAAAGTATAGCGCCGTCAGCCCACCATTATCTCAGCCAAACATGGATAAGTGGAAGGTTGCTCTCTTTTTCTGTGGATAAACCAACTAGGCTTGTAATTTAAAATTTGTATTCATATTTACCGATGTAATACAAGTTAGATAATAAGGTTACATGAAAGTTCATATGTTCGAGAAGGAATTTCTGCCAAAAAACACATTTTGATTTTTTTTTAAATATTTTTTTTTGCGTTCAAACAGCTCACCTGTGAAGTTGTGACTTGCGACATACTCCTAGATTCCTAAAACGTTTCACATATCACTGACAAACTGAAATGGTCCACCCGGTGAAGAAGGCGCCACAGAGCCTCTTCAAACTCAGGAGGGTGAAGAAATGTGGCTTGTTACCTAAAACCCTCACAAACCTTTACAGATGCACAATTGGGAGCATCCTATCGGGCTGCATCACCGCCTGGTACGGCAACTGCACTGCCCACAACCGCAGGACTCTCCAGAGGGTGGTGCAGTCTGCACAACGCATCACCGGGAGCAAACTATCTGCCCTCCAGGACACATACAGCACCCAACGTCACAGGAAGGCCAAAAAGATCATCAAGGACAACCACCCGAGCCACTGCCTGTTCACCCCGTTATCATCCAGAAGGCATGGTCAGGACAGGTGCATTAAAGCTGGGACTAAGAGACTGAAAAACAGCTTCTCTCTCAAGGCCATCAGACTATTAAATAGCCATCACTAGCACAGAGAGGCTGCTGCCAACATACACATACTTGAAATCATTGGCCACTTGAATAAATGGAACACTATTCACTTTTTATAATGTCACTTTAATAATGTTTATACATCTTGCATTACTCATCTCATATGTATATACTGTATTCTATACTACCTGCTGTATCTTAATCTATGCCACTGACATTGCTCATCCATATATTTATATATTCCTAATTCCATTCCTTTACTTAGAATTTTGTGTATTAGGGTATTTGTGGTGAACGTGTTAGATATTAATTGTTATATATTGCTGCACTGTCAGAACTAGAAGTACAAGCATTTCACTACACCCGCAAGAACATTTGCTAAACACGTGTATGTGGCCAATAAAATTTGATTTGATGAGAAGATTTTTTAAAGTATTTCCATCATTAGCATATGTACTAACCTGCATGTATAGGTACAGTGCAGCCATATTTGAATGCAGCAACAATGTATTCTCAAAACAATGAAAAACGAATGTAATGAGTCTAAATAAAAAATCTGGAGTGAATCTGGGGAAAATGATAGCAGGTGATTAACATTACATATGTAATACCAAATTCAGTGTGTAGCGATGGCAAGTTTCAAGTTGATAAACCACTGTGGAGTGGATTTACCGTGGATTAAATGGACATGTAAAATCTGACTGACCGATCACTTTGGACCAAACTATGTAATGACGTGTACCATGGGCCTACGTTACACATTTGGTGTCATTTGATCTTATGGTTCATGAGAAGAAGATTTTTTAAGGATTTTTAACTAATTTCATAATTTAAGCATAAGTGCTAACATTCTAATATGGCCATTTTTTAATGCATCAACATTCTTTTCTCACTCTTTAGGGTCCAAAGACCAAATTTGGAGTGAACCTGATTAAATTTTTTTTAGGATTAATTTAAGCCTTACGTAGACATATATTATATCAATAACAAACTTAAAATGATTTATCATGGTAATTTAATTGATGACCCTTGTCACGCCCTGGTCGAAGTATTTTGTGTTTTTCTTCATGTATTTGGTCAGGCCAGGGTGTGACATGGGTTTTTGTATGTGGTGTGTAGCTTAGTGGGGTTGTAGCTTAGTGGGGTGTTCTAGGAAAGTCTATGGCTGTCTGAAGTGGTTCTCAATCAGAGGCAGGTGTTTATCGTTGTCTCTGATTGGGAACCATATTTAGGCAGCCATATTCTTTGGTTGTATTGTGGGTGATTGTCCTGAGTGTCTTGGTGTCTTTGTTTGATGACACATGTATAGGCTGTTTTCGGTTCGTTTTGTAGTGTCTGTGTTTAGTTGTCTTTACGTTTGTTTAAATAAACATGGATCGCAATCGACACGCTGCAGTTTGGTCCGACTCTCCTTCACCATATGAAAACCGTGACAACCCTAAAAGTTGATAGGCCATAGTGATTAATAACTTATCCATCTCTTAACCAATCCCTTTGCTTTTCTCAAACTAAGTTTAGAGATGTACCATGTGCCTACAAACCATAAAACCTGACGCTATTTGGACTTGTGGTTCATGAGAATATGTTTTTCCAAAATGTCCAAGAGGAAAACCTTCAATGAGTGAAATTTGTTCATCGTGAAGAAACACATACAATACGAGTCAAATTTTGGACACTACTCAACCTACTCATTCAATGGTTTTTCTTTATTTTTACTATTTTTTACATTGTAGAATAATAGTGAGGACATAAAAATGATGAAATAACACATATGGAATCATGTAGTAACCAGAAAAGTGTTAAGCAAATCAAAATATATTTGAGATTCTTCAAAGTAACCACCCTTTGCCTTGACAGCTTTGCACACTCTTGGCATTCTCTCAACCAGCTTCATAAAGAAGTTCTTGGAGAGGCAGGGTAGCCTAGTGGTTAGAGTGTTGGACTAGTAACCGAAAGGTTGCAAGTTCGAATCCCTGAGCTGACAAGGTACAAATCTGTTGTTCTGCCCCTGAAAAGGCAGTTAACCCACTGTTCTTAGGCTGTCATTGAAAATAAGAATTTGTTCTTAACTGACTTGCCTAGTAAAAAAGAAAAAGAAGTCACCTGGAATGCATTTCAATTAACAGGTGTGCCTTCTTAAGTTCATTTGTGAAATGTATTTCCTTCTTACTGCGTTTGAGACAGAATATATCCCTATTTGATCAAAAATAACAAGGCCCTATTATGTCAAGAACAGCTCAAATAAGCAAAGAGAAACAACAGGCCAACAATACTTTAAGAGATGGTCAGTCAATACAGAACATTTCAAGAACTTTGAACGTTTCTTCAAGTGCCGTCGCAAAAACCATCAAGCACTATAATGAAATTGGCTCTCATGAGGACCGCCACAGGAAAGGAACACCCAGAGATACCTCTGCTGCAGAGGATAAGGTAATTAGAGTTACCAGCCTCAGAAATTACAGCACAAATATATGCTTCATAGATTTCAAGTAACAGCCACATCTCAACATCAACTGTTCAGTGGAGACTGAGTGAATTAGGCCTTCATAGTCATATTGCTGCAAAGACACAAATACTAAAAGGACATCAATAAGAAGAAGAGACTTGCTTGGGCCAATAAATATGAGCAATGGACATTAGACTGGTGGAAATCTGTCCTTTTGTCTGATGAGTCTAAATTTGAGATTTCTGTTTCCAACTGGTGTCTTTGTGAGATGCAGAGTAGGTGAACGGATGGTCTCTGCATGTGTGGTTCCCACCATGAAGCATGGAGGAGGAGATGTGATGGTTTGGGAGTGCTTTGTTGGTGACACTGTCAGTGATTTATTTAGAATTCAAGGCACACTTTTAACCAGCATGGCTACCACAGCATTCTGCAGCGATATGCCATCCCATCTGGTTTGCGCTTAGTGGGACTATCATTTGTTTTCAACAGGACAATGACTCAACACAACTCCAGGCATTGTAAGAGCTATTTGACCAAGAAGGAGAGTGGTGGAGTGCTGCATAAAATGACCTGGCCTCCACAATCACCTGACCTCAACCCAATTGAGATGGTTTGGGATGAGTTGGACCGCAGAGTGAAGGAAAAGCAGCCAACAAGTGCTCAGCATATGTGGAAACTCCATCAAGACTATTTCGAAAAGCATTCCAGGTGAAGCTGGTTGAGAGAATACCAAGAGTGTGCAAAGCTGTCATCAAGGCAAAGGGTGGCTACTTTGAGGAATCTAAAATCAAAAATATATTTACATTTGTTTATCATTTTTTGGATTACTACATGATTCCATGTCTTCACTATTATTCTACATTGTAGAAAATATTAAAAATAAAGAAAAGCCCTTGAATTAGTAGGTGTGTCCAAACTTTTGACTGGTACTGTACATTTAACGTTTCAAGTCTCTAGGTCAAACGGGGTGGCGGATATGAGAGTTTAAGTGAGACTGCTTATAACAGAGCCACCGATAGGCCAAGCGGTTTCAATATTTTTGAGCAAGTTACTCATATGCTTTAGTTTCTTTGTGCCAAATTAGAAAAAAAAATACGTTTGCAATCTATTTTTGAGTTATTTGACCATGTCAAGATATTTATAGGCTTCACCGTGAACCCCTAAATATTAGGAAGCACTGTGTTTACAGATGAGATGTCATGAGGATCCCTAGCAGTCAGCACTATAGTGGAAGCCTCCCACTGGTGACAGAGACTGTGTAATAAAGCCACAACAGCTGTTAGAGACCAAGATCCCATCACCAAACCCAATAAAAAGAGTAGAATTTCATTACAGATGTTCAGCTTTGGAAATGATGGCTCAATCAATAATCATACCACATGTGAAAGACTGAGAGTGGGGATGACGCAGTCAAACTCACATTGGCATAGCAGAAACTATGTGATTGTTTTAGAGGTTCTCCTCTTTCCAATAGAAATGTCCAGACTTTCTTCAACGGAGCAGGGAATTACATCTCGAGTGGCGTGGTTCAATAGCTCTGTCCACTCCCTTGACAACACAGTTGCTTGCTTAAGAAAAGGCTCAGAGGGTTTTTGATTTTCTATTACCTTTTTTTCTTACCCAACCATTCTCATTTTACATCCAACCCTTTGAAAAGAAAAAGCCAGACAGTTCTTGACTTATGAGGCAGGCAGTTAAAAATGAAATTAAAGAAAGATCAAGGGGAAAATTATGAGAATGAAATGAAAACTTTTCATGAATGTGCATGCAGCCGAAGATCTCAATGTGTGCAATATACAGTACAGTGTCAACAGTGCCTTTGGGAAAACGCACTTCATTTCCTCCTTTCCAATAACTTGCCTTGCATTTCTACTACAGCTCGGCTCTCCTATTCTTGCAAGGAGACTGTGGACTCCTCATATGTATCCAAATTGTGAGCGCAGAAATCGAATGTGCCTATTATAAAAGCTGTTATTCTACACTGTAGCACAGACTGAGATTCCAGCTCGTGAACAAATGTGTAAACATAAACGCTCCAGTTACTCTAGCTTATCAAGTGTATGATGAACTGAAAACCCCTGCTCTATGCTAGGCTACACTTTAATTTGCTAACTGAACCCTGAAGTATGATGTTCAGTGTTTCACAAAATGACCCCCTCACGGTGTATAACATATTACACCAACCAAGCCAAAGAGAAAAGAGCCACACAGGCAGGTGTGACTGAAAAAGTGGAATGATGGGAAGGAAGTGGGCGCTGTCTCTGATTGGAGGATCCCAGTCTTGTAAACCTTAGCCCTCTCTCCAACATGTGCAGAGCGTTGATAAGAAACATCATCCCACTGGCTCGTTAATCAAGGGAGCGCACAGTAACCCAACGCTTTCATATTACGGTGCCCCTAGACCCCACCACAAAACTAACCCCCACCCCCAATATTTATATGGAAAGGAAACAAACTGGACTCCAGCAGCATCTTTAAAACTGCACCTCCAGAACACAGGCACACAAACACGTGTACACACACACACACATACACACACACACACACACACTCTTCTCACTTTTTCAATCACTTATACACTTATGACATCCCATCTTTGAGTACTCTCTGCCCCTCACCTTATATAAGCTGCGGCATGTCATTTATTTATTGTCAGGATTTATTTGTGTGCAATCTTTGTTTTCAGTGCTGTCTTGACTTCCATTGAGTCATGTTTGCAGTAATATTTTTCAAAATGGCTCACTTTTGTATGAAACAATCAACATGAATGAACTTAACTGTGTAAGAAATGCGGAAACCCCATTCTCCTCATATACCCGGACCCATTCTTTGTGAGGGGGAATATTTATCAGTTTATTTATTTACATTACTACATGTCAAAACTCGTAATTTACCTCATGCATTTGATTGGCTTATAGGAGGCCAGAGCCAGTATTGTAATCATTCATCGGCAGTACGTCATGATGTCATCTGCAAGACTCAGCTACAACCTGACCAATCAAAAATAATATTAATCGGGGGGGAAACTCAACACAACAGAATGTGCAGCAGCTATAAACTGTCCATATTTCTTTGCTCTAGACACCTCTGTTGGAACAGTCCAATGGAAACAGAAGGGTTCAATCCCAGGCATTTATGTAGTCAAATGTTGATCTGATGGCTTGTGGTGTTTTGACATGAACCCATGTGAATGATTCATTTTGTAAAGCGTTACTACGAGTTGCGATGTCCCATGAGCAGGATAATGTGGTACGAGCAATAGGTAAGGCCACGTGTATTTGCACTTGTACAAAGAACGAATATAATACACACAGGTAATTACTTTCCAAGCAAATGTAGCTAATTAAATTTAATCCCTATATACATTCTTATTTGACTTTTTCGTCATAGACATGGCCAACTTTTCCTTCTAAATTTGTTCTTCACACTTAACAATACAGTGCCATCAGATCACCTTGACCATTTAAGGTATGTTATATTGGTAAATTGAAAGAAAACAGTTGGTTTATATTGGCTCATTGAAAGAAAACAGTTTGTTATATACACTGACAAAGTATGCACATGTGTGGGTGGATATTTATTCTCACCCACTATCAATGACAACAACATCTCAAATGAGAACCAGTTAACATTATATTTGAGTCTTTTTTTTTGTCTGCTGAAAAAATATAGCACTGAAATAAAAGAGCTGTACTGAACATACTGTTCACTGTCACTATACCAACACGGATACACTGAGTTAAGATTTACACTTTTGAGAAGACACAAAAGTGATAAGTCTTCTGTCTGCAAGAAATGGAAACACAAAGCTTGAGGTCTGTCCAGAAAATCAAGTCGAGCACTGTTTCTAGACGAAAACGTGTGACGTTCAGCAGTTCTCTCTCCTCTCTCTTTCTCCATTTCTCTCTCACACACGTTCTCTCTCTCTCTCTCTCTCTCTCTCTCTCTCTCTCTCTCTCTCTCTCTCTCTCTCTCTCTCTTTCTCTTCTCTTTGTCATGGCAGGAGTGCAGAAGTCTTTGACATGATACTTTGGGTTCTTTGTCAGTGTTACTGATGGAAAGACAGTCACAGCCAATGGCCACTGAGGCTTCACCACATGAGGGGTCCATGTAAAGCCATTTTCTTGATCATAGTGGTCCTCAAAAGCCAAAATGTTACATCAAATAAATAATATTTAGATTATCTCCGATTGTATGCGCTCCGCCTCTCCTTTTTGAAATTGCATGATGCCTGGGCTTGAAAAATAAAACATCCTCAAACAAGCCCCTTGACAACACCTCTGCGTTTGGGATCAGCTTGATGGTCGGCGACAGCCCACAGGGAATTTTATAGGGCATAGTTGGCCAAGGCAGAGGACAGGCTGAGCAGCAGAACCCAGACACTGGCAAAGACACAGGGTGCCCCATCACCAGGAGGGCTCTTGGGTCTAGTCAGGCCATCGTAACCACCGCTGGGCTCCAGTATAGGCTGAGAGGAGGACAACAATGGAAAAGGTTAGGAATGACTCAGTGAGTCTGAGTGTTGCGTTTTACAGAGAAATGGTTAAACACGGATCCACAGCCACTCCACTGGAATAAAAACATGAATACATTTGAGGCACATATGAAGTATGTTGAAAGCGACTGCTAGTGCAGTCTTTTTGGGTGTACTCTCTACTTTGAAACGTTTTGGCACAGTGCAGAGCTAGCTAAGACATTTCTCCCAATACCCTTTCGGTAGTGTCCCCTTAAACATTTTAAGCATTAGTTCCAAGGAAAGCACAAATTATAGAACATGCAGAGCACATATAGGGTTACCATAAAACTACAATTAAACATTGATTCTCAAATAGCTGCCCGGTGGGGGATATAAAGAGCAGGAAATATTTACTTTTTCTTGGACAAATATTTTTGTTGGCACAAAACTACCTCAATATTTCCATTCGTTTGTATGGGTTACCGTCAGACAAGTCCCGTGACACTTGTGGGGGTCATAGAGGAGAACAGAGTAAAAGCAGTATGCATCAAGGAAATAGACTCCTGGCTCAAATAGAATCCTGTTTTTAATAAGTGCCTGGTGTTTAGTGATTTAAGCAAATAAACACCCAGGCTATTAATTTAAGTTTTACAGCACTAATCAGCTTCCTAGACATTTGGATCCATTTTATTTCTGTACAATATCAGTCAAAACATTGTAGTTGTACACATATAGATATAGAACATATAGAACATTTTACCATAGACAAAAGCAGTCCATTTGAAAGGCAACTATGTTGTACAGTACATTAGGAGAAAGAGTAGAAGGGACATACAGATCCCACAGCAGGAAAATAATCTTGCAGCAACAGGAAATGGGAATTAGTGTGTGGATTATATCAAACATTTGTAGCTTTTGAAACATGGAAATTATGAACTTTAGAAGCCTTTTTACACATATAATATAATACAAATGTACATTTCCTGCTACAACATGGTGATCAAATTCAGACACTACATCTCCATCTCTATTGTTCTAGATATGGTACATCCCAGAGTTGCTCTGTTATGCCCACTCTAGTATGGCTTTATTATGTGCTTTTCCATAACATTGTAAGCATTTTGAACATTTTCAATTTGCTCTGATTCCTGTAACACCTAGCAAACAATTTGCCTCCAAGTAACTGCAGCTTTCTCAATTTGTGGAGGCATCATTTCCCCCGCAAAGCAATACAGCATATCAACAAAAACATGAAGCATTCCCTCCTCCACTCCTTTTGAGAGATTGCACTTTGGTCCATTTCCCTGTACAGAGAGAAAACATAGTCAGATATGATCTTCTAATAGCAGTGTCTCCAGCACAACATATGGCCAATATTTTTGTTGTAGAAAAATACACATTGAAAAAAATAGTAAATGGTAGTTATATAAGCACTGGGATATGTTTTTGTTTGGGTTTTCGGTGAAAGGAAAGGCTGAATTGATTATGGAAAAGCTTGGTTTCCAATGTGTGATTGTACAGAGAAATGGTTAAATGACAGTTGCCAAAAAAGCAATCGGTTGCTTGACAATGCAGCAAACACATCCGCAACTAAAAGCCAATTAATTAGCAGGTGCAGTGATGTGTGACAGCAGCCTGTTGACATTGGTCCAGATCTCTGTCTGCAGCCAATATGTATACCGGTACACACACACGCACACACACACATATGAACAGGTAGCCTAGTGGTTAAGAGTGTTGGGCCAATAACCGAAAGGTGACAAATCTGTCGATGTGCCCTTGAGCACGGCACTTAACCCTAATTGCTCATGTAAGTCGCTTTGGATAAGAGCGTCTGCTAAATGACAAAACAAAGAAACACACAGAGAGACAAGCACACACACATTCAGAAACGCGCCTACACACAAAATATTGCTTGGGATTACAGGATATCATTAGTTTAGTTTTGTGAAGGTAGCTTAACATGTAGATAGATGGAGAGTACTTTTTAGAAGTGATCAGAGCTTCGTTGAACAGTAATGTTCGGATGCTTTTCCCAGGGCTGGTTATTGAGTAACCCAGGGTTGGTCCACAATCAATTACATTTAATTGAGCTGAGAATCAACACAGTGTACTGTAAAGTCAGGGGCCCTCAAGCAAACATTGACTTCTGAAGAGGTGGGATAGGGCAGTGTTATGTGCGATGCCTCTCTCTTATACAATGGTGCCATTAAATAATGCATGACTCTCCAAAAAGACTATGAAATGAAGGAATTATTTCCCTGATTAAAAGCTTGTTCTTCGGGATTTTGGCAATGAGGTCCTTTATCTACTTACCCAGAGTCAGATGAACTTGTGGATACCATTTTTATGTCTGTGTCCAGTACGAAGGAATTTACAGCTAGTTCCGCGAGCCAATGCTAACTAGCGTTAGTTAGCAACTTCCTTCAAACTGCACGCAGAGACATACATGTGGTAAGCAGCTGAACCTTACTGTTTGACGAAGCTCTGATCAATTCTGAAAAGTTCTCACCATTTATCTAATGTACATGTCAAGCTCCCTTCAAAAAACACAATGAAGAATATTGTCTTATCCCAAACAATATCCAGGAACATAAATACTGAAAACAATATGTTGAACTCTCATACTGGGACTGCTATAAAGACATCATAGTGAGTTGGTAATTTTCTTAGTCACTTGTAGATATCGGTAGGCATTTATTTTTTCAATGTACAGTGAGGGAAAAAAGTATTTGATCCACTGCTGATTTTGTACGTTTGCCCACTGAAGAAATGATCAGTCTACAATTTTAATGGTAGGTTTATTTGAACAGTGAGAGACAGAATAACAACAACAAAAATTCAGAAAAACGCATGTCAAAAATGTTATAAAAGACACCTGGCTCCCAGGTGTCTTTTATAAAGGAAACGAGCTGAGATTAGGAGCACACTCTTACAGGGAGTGCGCCTAATCTCAGTTTGTTACCTGTATAAAAGACACCTGTCCACAGAAGCAATCAATCAATCAGATTCCAAACTCTCCACCATGGCCAAGACCAAAGAGCTCTCCAAGGATGTCAGGGACAAGATTGTAGACCTACACAAGGCTGGAATGGGCTACAAGACCATCGCCAAGCAGCTTGGTGAGAAGGTGACAACAGGTGACAACAAAACTATTATTTTTTGTTGTATTATGTATTATGATTTTACATAAAACAATCTGATATTGACAAGATCAGAGATGTACTGTATGTAAAACATCTCACTGCTTTACTAAAACTGCACTGGCCAGTACAGTACTGTAATACCGTAATATATGCCATTTACGTAACAGACACTTTTATCCAAAGTGACAACAGTCCACACATTTTGGTACGTGACCCCAGTGGGAATTAAGTTAAGATGGCACCGACAGACATGGCAGCTCTACTTCTAGCTCCTAAGCAACTTTGCAGTATTTTTGTGTGTTATTTCTTACATTATTAGCCTAGAACATTTTTTGTGTTGTTACATACAGCCGGAAAGAACTTTTGGATATCAGAGCGGCTGTAACTCACCAGTATTACGACCAGGAATACGACATTCCCGAATTGGATCCTTTGTACGTACCCCCAGGGCAATTGAACTTATCTCAGAGGCTGCTCCAAGACACCGCCGGCAGAGAAGAGGGATTCGGAGTGGACATCTAGTCCGACTCAGGAGGCGTGCACACCATCCACCGCTTCCAAGTATATTACTCGCAGTCTCTGGACAATAAAGTAGACGAGCTCAGAGCGAGGATCTACTTCCAGAGAGACATCAGGGACTGTAACATACTCTGTTTCATGGAATCATGGCTCTCTCGGGATATACTGTCCCCGTTCATACAGCCAGCCGGGTTCTCAGTTCATCGCGCAGACAGGAATAAAGAACTCTTGGGAAGAAGAAAGGCGGTGGTGTATGTTTCATGGTTAAACACTCATGGTGTGATTGTGATAACATACAGAAACTCAAGTCCTTTAGTTCACCCGACCTAGAATACTGCACAATTAAATGCCAACCATATTACCTCGCAAGAGAATTATCTTTGGTTGTAGTCAAAGCCGTGTATATTCCCCTCAAGCCCATACCACGACGGCCCTCAAGGAACTACTCTGAACTACTCACCTTTTTGAGATGCCTTCAAGGCCCTCCCCCGCCCTCCCTTCAGAAAATCAGATCACGACTCCATTGTTTTCCTCCCTTCCTATAGGCAAAAACTCAAACAGGAAGTACCCTTGCTAAGGTCTATTCAATGCTGGTCTGACCATTCGGAATAAATGCTTCAAGATTGTTTTGATCACACTGACTGGGATATGTTCCCGGGTAGCCTCTGAGAATAACATTTAAGTATACACAGACGCAGTGACTGAGTTCATCAGGAAGTGTATACGGGATGCTGTTATCACGGTGAGTACTAAAACTTACCCAAACCAGAAACCGTGGATAGATGGCAGCATTTGAGCAAAACGGAAAGCACAAATCACCCCATTTAACCATGGCAAGGTGACTGGGAATATTGTCAAATACAAACAGTGTAGTTATTCCCTCCGTAAGGCAATCAAACAGGCAAAACGCCATTACAGAGACAAAGTGGAGTTGCAATTAATGGCTCAGATATGAGACCTATATGGCAGAGTCTACAGACAATCACGGATTACAAAGGGAATTACCGGCCACATCGCGGACTCTGACGTATTGCTACCAGACAAGCTAAACCGCTTCTTTGCCCGCTTTGAGGATAACACAGTGCCACAGACGCAGCCCGCTCCCAAGGACTGTGAGCGCTCATTCTCCGTGGCCGACGTGACTAAGACATTTAAGCGTGTTAACCCTCGCAAGGCTGACGGCCCAGACAGTGCAGACCAGCTGGCTGGAGATTATGGACATATTCAATCTCTCCCTATCCTAGCCTGCTGTCCACACTTGTTTCAAGATGTCCACCATTGTTCCTGTATCCAAGAAAGCAAAGGTAACTGAACTAAATTACTATCACCCCGTAGCACTCACTTCTGTCATCACGAAGTGGTTTGAGCGGCTGGTTCAGGATCATATAACCTCTACCTTACCTACCTCAATTTGCTTACCGCCCCAATAGGTCCACAGACGATACAATCGTCATCGCACAGCACACTACCCTATCCCATCTGGACAAGAGGAATAGCTACATCATAATGCTATTCATTGATTATAGCTCAGCCTTCAACACCATAGTACCCTCCAAGCTTATCATTAAGCTCGGGACCCTGGATCTGAACCCCACCCTGTGCAATTGGGTCCTGGACTTCCTGTCGGGCCACCCCCAGGTGGTGAAGGTAGGAAACAACACCTCCACTTAGCTGATCCTCAACACTGGGGCCCCACAAGGGTGCTTGCTCAGCCCCCTCCTGTACTCCCTGTTCACCCATGACTGCATGGCCATGTATGCCTCCAACTCAATCATCAAGAGTAGGAGGCCTGATTACCAAAAATGACAAGACAGCCTACAGGGAGGAAGTGAGGGCCTTGGGGGAGTGGTGGCGGGGAAAAAATGAAGGAGCTGATCGAGGATTCAGGAAACAGCAGAGGTAGCACGCCCCTATCCACATCGATGGGACCGCAGTGGAGAAGGTGGAAAGCTTCAAGTTCCTCGGCGTACACATCACTGACAATCTGGAATGGCCCACACACACAGACATTGTGGTGAAGAAGGCGCAACACCTCAAGAAAAGTGGCTGTCGGGCTGTATCACCGCCTGGTTTTGCAACTGCACTGCCCGCAACCACAGGGCTCTACAGTGGGTGGTGCGGTACAAGTCTCTGCTAGGTAAAGCCCCACCCTATCTCAGCTCGCTGGTCACCATAGCAGCACCCACTCGTAGCACATGCTCCAGCAGGTATATCTCACTGGTCACCCCCAAAGCCAATTCCTCCTTTGGTCGCCTTTCCTTCCAGTTCTCTGCTGCCACTGACTGGAATGAACTGCAAAAGTCACCGAAGCTGGAGATTCCCATCTCCCTCACTAGCTTTAATAACCAGCTGTCAGAGCAGCTCACAGATCACTGCACCTGTTCATAGCCCATCTGTATACAGCCCATCTATCTACCTCATTCCCAAACTGTATTTATTTATTTTGCTCCTTTTGCATCAAAGTATCTCTACTTGCACATCCATCTTTTGCACATCTACCATTCCAGTGTTTAATAATTACTAGCTTACCTGGTTAAGTAAAGGTGAAATAAAAAAATAGATAAAAATGCCCAACACACCACCAGGGTCACACTGCCTGCCCCATAGGACACCTACAGCACTAAATGTCACAGGAAGGCCAAAAAGATAATCAAGGACATCAACCACTCGAGCCACGGCCTGTTCACCCCGCTATCATCCAGAAGGTGAGGTCAATACAGGTGCATCAAAGCTGGGACAGAGAGACTGAGAAACAGCTTATATCTCAAGGCCATCAGGCTGTTAAATAGCCATCACTAGCCGGCTACCACCCGGTTACTCAACCCTGCACCTTAGAGGCTGCTGCCCTATATACATCATGGAATACATGGTATGTATTGTTGTTTTTATTGTATTTTTTATTTAACCTTTATTTAACCAGGTAGGCTAAATAATTGCGACCTGGCCAAGAGAAAGCAAAGCAGTTCGACACATACAACAACACAGAGTTACACATGGAGTAAAACAAACATACAGTCAATAATACAGTAGAAAAATATGTCTATATACGATGTGAGCAAATGAGTTGAGATAAGGGAGGTAAAAATATATATATATATTTTTTAAAGGCCATGGTGGCGAAGTAAATACAATATAGCAAGTAAAACACTGGAATGGGAGATTTGCAGTGGAAGAATGTGCAAAGTAGAAATATAAATAATGGGGTGCAAAGGAGCAAAATAAATGAATAAATAAATACAATAGGGGAAGAGGTAGTTGTTTGGGCTAAATTATAGATGGGCTATGTACATGTGCAGTAATCTGTGAGCTGCTCTGACAGCTGTTGCTTAAATCTAGCGAGGGAGATAAGTTTTTCCAGTTTCAGACATTTTTGTAGTTCGTTCCAGTCATTGGCAGCAAAGAACTGGAAGGAGAGTCGGCCAAAGGAAGAATTGGTTTTGGGGGTGACCAGAGAGATATACCTGCTGGAGCGCGTGCTACAGGTGGGTGCTGCTATGATGACCAGCGAGCTGAGATAAGGGGGGACTATACCAAGCAGGGTCTAGTAGATGACCTGGAGCCAGTGGGTTTGGCTAAGAGTTTGAAGCGAGGGGCAGCCAACGAGAGAGTACAGGTCGCAGTGGTGGGTAGTAATATGGGGCTTTGGTGCCAAAATGGATGGCACTGTGATAGACTGCATCCAATGTATTGAGTAGGGTATTGGAGGCTAATTTGTAAATGGCATCGCCGAAGTCGAGGATCGGTAGGATGGTCAGTTTTATAAGGGTATGTTTGGCAGCATGAGTGAAGGATGCTTTGTTGCGAAATAGAAAGCCAATTCTAGATTTAACTTTGGATTGGAGATGTTTGATGTCTGGAAGGAGAGCTTACAGTCTAATCAGACACCTAGGTGTTTGTAGTTGTCCACATATTCAGTCAGAACCGTCCAGAGTAGTGATGCTGGACGGGCGGGCAGGGGCAGGCAGCCATCGGTTGAAGAGCAGGCATTTAGTTTTACTTGTATTTAAGAGCAGTTGGAGGCCACGGAATGAGAGTTGTATGGCATTGAAGCTCATATGGAGGGTTGTTAACACAGTGTCCAAAGAAGGGCCAGAAGTGTACAGAATGGTGTCGTCTGCGTAGAGGTGGATCAGACAATCACCATCAGCAGGAGCGACATCATTGATGTATACAGATAAGAGAGTCGGCCCAAGAATTTAACCCTGTGGCACCCCCATAGAGACTGTCAGAGGCCCAGACAACAGGCCCTCCGATTTGACACACTGAACTCTATCAGAGAAGTAGTTGGTGAAGCAGACGAGGCAATCATTTGAGAAACCAATGCTGTCGAGTCTGCCGATGAGGATTGACAGAGTCGAAAGCCTTGGCCAGGTCAATGAATACGGCTGCACAGTATTGTTTCTTATCGATGGCTGTTAAGATATCGTTTAGGACCTTGAGCGTGGCTGAGGTGGACCCATGACCAGCTCTGAAACCAGATTGCATAGCGGAGAAGGTGCGGTGGGATTTGAAATGGTCGGTAATCTGTTTGTTGACTTGGCTTTCGAAGACCTTAGAAAGGCAGGCTAGGATAGATATAGGTCTGTAGCAGTTTGGGTCAAGAGTGTCCCCCCTTTGAAGAGGGGGATAACCGCACCTGCTTTCCAATCTTTGGAAATCTTTGGAATCTCAGGTGACACGAAAGAGCGGTTGAACAGGCTAGTAATAGGGGTTGCAACAATTTCGGCAGATCATTTTAGAAAGAAAGGGTCCAGATTGTCTAGCCTTGGCTGATTTGTAAGGGTCCAGATATTGCAGCTCTTTCAGAACATCAGCTGACTGGATTTGGGAGAAGGAGAAATAGGGAAGGCGAGTTGCTGTGGGGGGTACAGTGCTGTTGACCGGGGTAGGGGTAGCCAGGTGGAAAGCATGGCCAGCCGTAGAAAAATGCTTATTGAAATTATCAATTATAGTGGATTTATCGGTGGTGACAGAGTTTCCTATCCTCAGTGCAGTGGGCAGCTGGGAGGAGGTTTTCTTATTCTCCATGGACTTTACAGTGTCCCAGAACGTTTTTGAGTTTGTGTTGCAGGAAGCACATTTCTGCTTGAAAAAGCTAGCCTTGGCTTTTCTAACTGCCTGTGTATATTGGTTTCTAACTTCCCTGAAAAGTTGCATATCATGGGGGCTGTCCGATGCTAATGCAGAACGCCATAGGATGTTTTTGTGTTGGTTAAGGGCAGTCAGGCCTGGAGTGAACCAAGGGCTATATCTGTTCCTGGTTTAAAATTTCTTGCATGGGGCATGCTTATTTAAGATGGTGAGGAATGCATTTAAAAAAAACAGGCATCCTCTACTGACGGGATGAGGTCAAGATTGCAAGATACCCGGGCCAGGTCGATTAGAAAGGCCTGCTCGCTGAAGTGTTTCAAGGAGTGTTTGACAGTGATGAGTGGAGGCCGCTTGACCGCTGACCCATTACGGATGCAGGCAATGAGGCACTGATCGCTGAGATCTTGGTTGAAAACAGCAGAGGTGTATTTAGAGGGCAAGTTGGTTAGGATGATATCTTTGAGGGTGCCCGTGTTTACAGATTTGGGGTGGTACCTGGTAGGTTCATTGATAATTTGTGTGAGATTGAGGGCATCAAGCTTAGATTGTAGGATGGCTGGGGTGTTAAACATGTTCCAGTTTAGGTCACCTAGCAGCACGAGCTCTGAAGATAGATGGGGGCAGTCAGTTCACATTTGGTGTCCAGAGCACAGCTGTGGGCAGAGGGTGGTCTATGTCAGGCGGCAACAGTGAGAGACTTGCTTTTAGAGATTTGGATTTTTAAAAGTAGAAGTTCAAATTGTTTGGGTACAGACCTGGATAGTAGGTCAGAGCTCTGCAGGCTATCTCTGCAGAAGATTGCAACACCGCCCCCTTTGGCCGTTCTATCTTGTCTGAAAATGTTATAGTTAGGGATGGAGATTTCAGAGGTTTTGGTGGTCTTCCTATGCCAGGACTCAGAGACGGCTAGGACATCCGGGATGGCAGAGTGTGCTAAAGCAGTGAATAAAACAAACTTAGGGAGGCTTCTAATGTTAACATGCATGAAACCAAGGCTATTACGGTTACAGAAGTAATCAAAAGAGAGCGCCTGGGGAATAGGAGTGGAGCTAGGCACTGCAGGGCCTGGATTCACCTCTACATCACCAGAGGAACAAATGAGGAGTAGGATAAGGGTACGGCTAAAAGCTATGAGAATTGGTCATCTAGGACGTCTGGAACAGAGAGTAAAAGGGGGTTTCTGGGGGCAATAAAATAGCTTCAAGGTATAATGTACAGGCAGCGGTATGGTAGGATGTGAATACAGTGGAGGTAAACCTAGGCATTTCAGATTTGAGGTGAATAATACGTATTTTTTTAAATTGGTGAGTTGGGTTGCAGGAGAGTGTTTTGAAGTTGGGATTTTTAGAATATATATATATATATATATATATATATATATAAAGATATGTGAAGAAAAGAGGACTGCTATGCCATCTTGGGGAATAAAAAAAAGAAAACAATTGTGAATTGTTAGATACTACTGCACTGTTGGAACTAGGAACACAAGCATTTTGCTACACCCGCAATAACATCTGCTAAATATGTGTACATAACCAATACAATTTGACTTGATTTGATTCAAATTGAACCCACAACTCTGATGTTGCTCGTGCCATGCTCTTATGAACTGAGCCATGTACAGGATCACTACAGTACATAAGTACAATACAATACACAATTACAATACAGGTGGAAGATGTTTGATTGTCATTAACCTGAGCATACCTCCCTCCTTCAGGCCATAGATATTTTTTAAATACATGTTTTATTGAACCTTTATTTAACAAGACAAGTCAGTTAAGAACAAATGATTATTTACAATGACAGCCTACCCAGATGAGGCATGCTATGAGGCATGCTATGAGGCATGCAATGAGGCATGCAATGAGGCATGCTATGAGGCATGCTATGAGACATGCTATGAGGCATGCAGTGATTTCAATCCAGATTTCAATCAGGCTTGGATTCGCCATGCAAAAACGTTTTCACCCAGGTGCATGAACAATGGGGATATTTACTGCGATGCTGATAAGAACCTATGGCTAAATGATCAAGACAGGCTCGGTGCAAATTAGTGCCGGCTAAACATTGTTTCTTTCATTTATTTTGATTACATTTTGAAAGATCTCTTCAATGATCACACCTTTGATCACACATGGGATAGAAATGATGGAAATGTGATGTTCAGTACATTTTAATGAGTAGTGCATTGTGCTATGTGAAAACAGTGTAATGTACTGACATTTACAGTACTGTAGCATACTACATTCAAAGGGCACTCTTTTTTCGAGGAGAGAACGATACTGTTTCAGTTGACATGTCTCATAGAAAAGGTGATCTTGTAACTTGCTGCATGGGACAGAAATGGCATATAACACCGTGCTTTACAGTAGCCAACTGCTTTGCAATACCCCTATTTCTGATGATTTATCCAACATATATACTGTATAAGGACAATGAAACTGTAAGACAAGACATATTTCTCAGCATACTCACAACCTGCCATTGTGTACAACTTATTCAAAGATTTTGTCAAATAGTGCATGGAAAATTATATTGACCAGGTACTATTCTTTCTAAACAGCACTTACAATTTTTTTTGCATTGGATTAAAAGTCAGTTAAAATGTTAATTAACATGACTAAATTGTGAGCCTATCATTACCTGATGTTTTGGTGACTAAACAAAATGTTCTCATGGTATTTCACAGAAAATGTCGATTTTGAATCACTCAGGCATAAAAGATGTGTGAAACCTCAAATGATTGCACAATCAAAGGTTCTGAACATAAGATACGGGGGCATTACAAGTTTGATCAGTTTAGAGTTTTGAAGATATACCACATACATCTGAAAAATTTGCCGAAGTGATTGAAAAAAATGGTAAAACACTTTTTAATCTCTATTTCCAAACAGCAGAAATGGTTGTAAGATTAGGGTCTCTGTTCTACAGACACAGCACAGAAAGGCAGTGAGCCATGACTTGGGCAATGACAGAGTTGGTATTTTTGGGTCACATTAAATCCGTGGAGGCTGGTGGGAGGAGCTATAGGAGGATGGGCTCATTGTAATAACTGGAATGGAATTCAAACATCAAACATATGGCTCTGTTCCTTTAATTCCATTCCATTACAATGAGCCCATCTTCCTTTAGCTCTTCCCACCAGCCTTCACTTGTTAAAGTGTTTGCACATACTGTATCTATGCAAAGACTGCGCCAATGTAGCATCTACAAGCATTGTCCCGCACATTTGACCCAATAGTTGTGGTACAATAGATTCTTATGTGAATCGGAACGTACCGAAACACTAACAAAACTGTTGTGGCAAAAATAGAGAAGTAGATAGGCCTAACTTTAGTAGAATCATTATAAAAATATAACAATTTATATAATATAATAACATGTACAATTCAAAATACAAAAGCTCTCCATTATTAAATGTTGGCAGCATTCTGAAAGCCTTTCCACTAAATTAATTGAAATCCTGATTGGTAAGGAAAATTGCATTTTTCATATCTTTATCCATTCAACAGTCTTCCACAGTTTCACTTCCTGAAACTTTCCATAGGGTTGAAAATACAGAAGTTGCAAACAGCAATGACACAAAATAAAATGTCACCTAGATATCTCTTCTCTTTCAGTCTCTTCAGAACACAACTTGAGCACAGTTACTGAATGAATAAGGCATAATACCTGGACATGAGGACATAGCTGACATATATTAAAGCTGCAACATGTAACGTTTTGGGTGACCTGACCAAATTCACATAGAAATGTTAGTTATAGAGCTGTCATTCTCATTGAAAGCAAGTCTAATAAGCGATATATCTGTTCTATGTTCTTAAGTTGAGTTTTTTTTACCAGCTTCAAACAGCTGAAAATACAATAATCTTTGCTTATGGAAAATATATTTCACAGGGGTTTAGATGGTGCAATGATTCTCTACACTCACCTCGCTTGTTTTGTTACATAAACTGAAATTAGGGGAACTATTAGAATTTTAGCAACCAGGAAATGGTGGAGGGATTTCTGCATAGTACATATTTACATGTAAACTAAATCACATAGCTCAATTGTCCTGTTAATGGTAATACTGAATACAGGGAAATTGACTTGAGAGGGAATTAAGTTTGAGCAGCACAGCCAATCCTGGCCTAATGCTCCACGGGGCTCATTTATCAAACAACACTTCAGATTACTTATCGAGTGTCACGGGGAGCCTGTCCAGCCATCAAACACACAGCGGACTATGCCACTTCATTTAGCATAACATTTCCACTAACTGGACAACAGCATGCATGTGGTCCTGAGCAGTCATGAGATTTACGAGGCTTGAAAGCTTGTCTTTTGCCAAGAGGAGTCATATAAGCATTCTACCAATTAATCTACGATGGAAGTTTGACACATTTTAATTGCCAAGCATATATGCTGTAGAATGAGGGGCCGCCCAAAATGTCCCCACCGGCTCCCTCTCTAATTATAAACTTCCTGCTTGAGTAATCACGTGTCTTATTGTTTCCTAATTACCATTTTTACTATAAATTAAGCATCGCACTGCAGCGAGAGTGGCACAGAACGGTGCATCAATACTGACATACACACAGAACCTTTGGAGAAAGCAATTCAACAGCTCCCCTCCTCTACCTCCCACTGTTATTGTTATCAGTGTGGCTTATTCATTCATTCTCACACTCACACAATTTTTAAGGTATTAATTTGCTGTCTTCATCACAATGAGGGTCGTGTAAAGCACACTATTGGAGCAGTGTGAGAGATGACTATTTAATGGATGTGAAAGCCTGAAATTGCTCAGCATTCAACATCATTATAGGAGTCTTTTCACACATAATAATGATGCCAGAACAGTATTGTTTTCAGCCATGCATGAAACATGGAATTATAAATATCCCTATAATAGTCATGAAATGAAAACAATGACTTCTCTTGTTTAAAGCTGCAATCCTTAATTGAAACAACAACAAAGTGTTCGCACAGACCTCAGACCTGTTTTAGTAAAAAGCTGAAGGATGGGCCAAGAGAAATGTGACCACTCTCAAATTCTTAAAACAGAACTACAGATTCAAGGACTGACCATCCATGATACTGAAAATGTAGTTTTAACCATGTTTTGAGGCGAAACAATGTTTGCTTACATTTGTTGACAAACATTTGAGTATAACAAGACAGTTGAACTAAGGCATTGAGAAGTTAAGTTCTTTAAGAATCGATGGGTACAGCGCTTTCGGAAAGTATTCAGACCCCTTACCTTTTTCCAAATGTTGTTACATTACAGCCTTATTCTAAAATTGATTAAATAAAAATATGTTCCTCATCAATCTACACGCAATAACCCATAACCCAAGTTTTTCTTTTGAATTTTTAGCAAATGTATTAAAAATAAAAAACATCAATACTTTATTTACATATGTCACACCCTGATCTGTTTCACCTGTCTTGTGTCACACCCTTCCTTGACCTGTCATTTGCCTGCCCCCTGTTTTGTAAATAAACTTCTGTGATTCGAACTGTCTGCATCTTGAGTTCTGATAATAACAGAATTGTTCAGACCCTTTGTTATGAGACTCGAAATTGAGCTCAGATGCATCCTGTTTCCATTGATCATCCTTGATATTTTTCTTCAACTTGATTTGAGTCCACCTGTGGTAAATTCAATTGATGGGACATGATTTGGAAAGGCACACACCTGTCTATATAAGGTCCCACAGTTGACAGTGCATGTCAGAGCAAAAACCAAGCCATGAGGTTGAAGAAATTGTCCGTAGAGCTCCGAGACATGATTGTGTCAAGGCACAGATCTGGAGAAAGGCACCAAAACATTTCTGCAGCATTGAAGGTCACCAAGAACACATTTGTCTCTATCATTCTTAAGTGGCAGAAGTTTGGAACCACCAAGACTTTTCCTAGAGCTGGCCGCCTGGCCAAACTGAACAATCGAGGGAGAAGGGCATTGGTCAGGGAGGTGACGAAGAATCACGATGGTCACTCTGATAGAGCTCCAGAGTGACTCTGTGGAGATGGGAGAACCTTCCAGAAGGACAACCATCTCTGCACCACTCAACCAATCAGACCTTTATGGTAATGTGGCCAGACTGAAGCCACTCCTCAGTAAAAGGCACATGATAGCCGGCTTGGAGTCTCTGGTCTGATCAAACCAAGATTGAACTCCTTGGCCTGAATGCCAAGTGTCACGTCTGGAGGAAACCTTGTACCATCCCTACGGCGAAGCATGGTGGTGGCAGCATCATGCTGTGGGGATTCAGCGGCAGGGACTGGGAGACTAGTTAGAATCGATGGAAAGACGAACGGAGCAAAGTACAGAGAGATCCTTGATTAAAACCTGAGCCCTGACTTGAACCCGATCGAACATCTCTGGAGAGACCTGGAAATAGCTGTGCAGCTACGCTCTCCATCCAACCTGACAGAGCTTGAGAGGATCTGTAGAGAAGAATGGCAGGTGTGCCAAGCTTGTAGTGCCATACTCAAGAAGAGTCAAGGCTGTAATTGCTGCAAAAGGTGCTTCAACAAAGAAATGAACAAATGGTCTGAATACTTATGGAAATGTGTTATTTCAGTTTCTTTTCATGAATTTGTTTTGCTTTGTCATTATGGGGTATTGTATGTAGATTGATGAGGAAAAAAACACAATTGAATACATTTTAGAATAAGGCTGTAATGTAACAAAATGTGGAAAAAGTCAAGGGTCTGAAGGTCTGAATATTTTCTGAAGGCTCTGTATGTTTCAAATTTGGTCAGAAAGTCGTTTACATTGCAAGTTAAAGCGTACTGTTAGCTAGCTAGCTCACACCGACAGTGTCACAAGCAAAGCATCCCAACACCATCACACCTCCTCCATGCTTCATGGTGGGAACCACACATGAGGAGATCATCCGTTCACCTACTCCGTGTCTCACAAAGAAATTCCATTATTTGTTATTTTTATCTCTTATTTTTTTTTGGGGGGGGGCATTTTCTTAAAACTACATTGTTGGTTAAGGGCTTGTTAGTAAATATTTCACTGTGAGGTCTACACCTGTTGTGTTCGGGGCATGTGACAAATAAAATTGGATTAGATTTGACAAAGACGCGCCGGTTGGAACCAAACATCTCAAAATGTCCATCAGCCTAATGTCCATTAGTAGTGTTTCTTGGCTCAAGCAAGTCTCTTCTTCTTATTGGTGTCCTTTAGTCATGGTTTCTTTGCCGCAATTCGACCATGAAGGCCTGATTTATGCAGTCTCCTCGGAACAGCTGATGTTGAGATGGGTCTGTTACTTGCACTCTGAAGAATTTATTTGGCCTGCAATTTCTGAGGCTGGTAACTCTAATGCACATCCTCTGCAGCAGAGGTAACTCTGTGTCTTCCTTTCCTGTGGCGGTCCTCATGAGAGCCAGTTCCATTCTTAGTGCTTGATGGTTTTTGCGACTGCACTTGAAGAAATGTTTAAAACTCTTGACATTTTCCGGATCGACTGAACCTTCATGTCTTAAAGTTAAGACGGACTGTCGTTTCTCTTTTCTTATTTGAGCTGTTCTTGCCACAACTGATTGGTTCAAATGCATTAAGAAGGAAAGAAATTCCACAAATGAACTTTTAACAATACAGACCTATTAATTGAAATGCATTCCAGGTGACTACCTCATGAAGCTGGTTGAGAGAACGCCAAGTCAAAAGGTGGCTACTTTGAATAATCTAAAATCAAAAATATATTTTGATTTGTTGAACACTCTTTTGGATACTACATGGATTCTACCTGGATTCCATATTTGTTATTTCATAGTTTTGATGTACAATGTACAATGTAGGAAATAGTAAAAAATAAAGGAAAATGCTTGAATGAGTAGGTGTACCTTAGGTCAAAAGCCTCTTCATACTTTTTGTGTTGAAAAGATGCATATTTGGATTTCTATACTCAACATAAATTATTTTTACGGTGTGAAAACAAAACAGATAAACAAACATGTTTTCCCACTGCACAGCAACAGTTTTTTTCTACCTATCCCAGAAAATAAACCTGGGGTTATTAGCATTGCAGACAGGGTTGGGGAGTAACGGATTACATGTAATTCGACACATGTAAGGGATTACAAAAAAAACAGTAACTGTAATCCGTTACATTACCAGCAAAAATATTGTAATAAGATTACAGGTACTTTTGAAAACTAGATGATTACTTAGAGGATAACTTTTAAATTCAGAAAGGATGTTTGTGAAAAAAATATTTGAGACTTCTCTGTTTTCTCACTGACTATACGGATATCACTTATTATTGGTATCTATATAGCGCATTGATGTGAATCACACTGCTGCTTTCTCAATTAGCTATTTACGCCTTATGGATATAATTTAATCGTATTATTATATGTAGTAGAAAGTGAAGAAGAAAGTAGAAAGTGATTGGTTAGAAGAAGCCTACATAGCCAACCCATAAAGTAAATCCATATATGGCCAGCCATGTAAACTTTAACATTGATTTATCATGCAATAGATGTCGTTCAATTATTTTTGTCTTCTTCAAAGGCCTCTTAAGGGGAAACTAATCTAAAACTAACTGAACATAATCATATTACGTTACTGAGTTTGAGTAATCCAAAAGTTATGTTACTGATTACAATTTTGGACAGGTAACTAGTAACTGTAACGGAGTACATTTAGAAAGTAACCTACCCAAACCTTATTACAGGACATTCACACAGAAATGGTGTAAAACTGACATAATACTGTTTCATGTAGAATAGTGATTCTTGTCAGCTATGCATCATCTGCAACATTCAAAATGTTTCAAAAATGTTAACCAATTTTAAATAAATATAGCTATCGGTGATTAATGGGTCATGTTCATTTGGCACCTAAAGGACTAACATGTACTGAAACAGGGAGGGACCTTCTGGTCTTGTCCAATAAAAAAACATTAATTTGTTTACAGTTACAAAGTGCTTTAAAACATTTTCCGTTCTGTGCCCTAATGAACACGACCCTGGTTATTTGAACTTGGCACCCGGTGCTAGCTGGTGATATGCCTGCATACCTTCCCGTGGGCTTCATCTTCAGGCTGGACGTCATTGGGGTTGTATGGCTCTGAGGTGCTGACTGAGGCCTCTAATCCAGGCTTCATGGAAGGGGTTGGTGGGACAGACTCAGCTTTGTGGAAGAGACTGTCTGTTCCATAACCGAATGCTTGAATGGAATTTCCTGTGGGGGCAAATGATAAAGTCATTTGTCTAGACTGTCTTCCCAGTGTTGGGGCAGCTGACAGTCAGTCCTAAGTCAACTTTTTGGTCCTCTGCCCAATTTTAGGGTGTGGGTGTTGATCTTCCCTTTGCCTCACTACCATTTGCACTGTTCCGTTTGAGACTGCTAAACTTAGTCAGCTGCCTGCATGTTTTATTGAACTTTACCTACTACACACTACAATGATATACTGTACATCCTATGATTATCACCTTATCATTTTGGACAACAAAAATGTGCTATAATATTCCTCTTTATCTTAGAGAGTAGAGAAAACATCAGCCACACACAGGATTTTCATCCACAGACACCATGGCCAAAGCCTTTGACTCATAAGAACACTCACTCAAACCTTTTATGTTGCAAAAAGGTTATTGGTCAATTTACGACAACAACATGGCCAAATAGCCCTGTAATGTCTGCACTCGAGTTGATGAGCCCTATTTGTTTGCCAGTAAGTATCCAGCAACATCTCACTGTGAGATGGAATCTTTTAAAAGCAAATAAATGAGCCTGTAAAGTGAACACAAATACTCTGCAGGGGGAGGGTGACAAATACATCTCCAGTCAGCTTTTGCTGATGGGTGGGGGTAAACCAAGACAAAGTACCTTTTCACTCTGCTTGTCCATTTTAACAGAACACATGTTTCTTTCTGTTCAGGCAGAAGGAAGGCAAACCGTGTAATTGCTTGGCAACCACCTCCATTATAAGGTCACCATGCAGAGATGACTTTGAGTAGATTTATGTGACTGATCAGATTCAGAACATTCTCAAACAAAGGAAACATTTCCCCCTTTCGGAGAGAACAGAGAGCAGTGACACATGCAAAGAGAGCACACCCACCCGCCCCCACACACACACACATGCACGCGTACTGTGCACACACATCGCATAGTAAAGACATAATGGACTTCAGATTTATTATGTAAAGACATTCCATGTGGTGCTTGGATATCTCAGCCTTGGGTTGGTAACAAATCTAGGACGTATGACAAAACTACGAAGAACATAGTTCTTGTGATTTCAAAAAGTATTGTAAATGATCTTCATTTTGCTGGCCAAGTTAAGACGAGTCTTGTTTTTATTATGACACAAGTCTTGTTTTTGTTGAGACAGAGACAAGAGTCTTGTTTTTATGCATATCTTTGCTGGGGTGGAAAGATCATCCAGAGAAGTGCTAGGGGAATAAAGTAATAAATCACCAAAGTTGGCTAGAGGGCTCCTTCAGCGGATGCTTTTATGCATCCAAATGTTCTACCGAGTGATTAAGCTCATTGCCGACAGCAATTCCATTTCTTTATGACTTCAGATAAGTTTTTTTTAACCCTATTGCTGTTACCTGCAGGGACGAGGCTGAATACGATTAGCCTGTTATCTAATTTTACATAACATGTACCATCTCTGTGGATTTATGTCCCCCCACTTAGTGTATAAGAGCAAAGCGCCATCTATTTCAGTTTATCTTATCCAGTTCCCCTTGACTGCAAAGAGGAGATGCTGCATTTTTGTATTCTTTTCCAAGAAGCCTCTTCAGCTACAAGCCTCATCCCTCATCTTGCAGACTCAGCTAAAAGTGCACCACGGCAATCTATTGAAATGGTCTGAAAGCATTATCCACACAATGGAACATGTTAAAAGCACTGGTATTCTGTACTTCTGATGATATTGCATGGTATAGCACAATGGTGTGGTGGTAGCCTTGATATTTGACTGCTAAATGGTGTCATTAGGATGCTTTCTCTATCCTTTCACATTCCTATGTCAAGTTATTTCCATTAGATGATCTCTTTTCTCATACACTAATATTTAAGGTTAAATTTGCACACACTGTATATAGACTTTCTTTAAAAAAAACTATATTGTGTTATTGACTGTATGTTTGTTTATTCCAGGTGCAACTCTGTGTTGTTGTCTGTGTCACACTGCTTTTGCTTTACCTTTGCCAGGTCGCAGTGGTAAATGAGAACTTGTTCTCAACTAGCCTACCTGGTTAAATAAAGGTGAAATAAAATAAAATAAAATAATTAATCTGGAAATGACATGCAAATAATTGCTCTATCCCATAATCTGAACAATGATGGAATATTGAGATGTAATTACTTGACAAGAAATGGCTCACAATGTATCTTGTCTAGGTATGTCAAATTCCGGGAATTTTGTTACGTTACAACCTTATTCTAAAATGGATTAAATAGGTTTTATCCCCTCATCAATCTACACAATACCCCATAATGACAAAGCAAAAACAGTTTCTCTCAAGCTCTGTCAGGTTGGATGGGGAGCGTCTTTGCACAGCTATTTTCACGTCTCTCCAGAGATGTTAGATAGGGTTCAAGTCCAGGCTCTGGTTGGGCCAATCAAGAACATTTAGAGACTTGTTCCAAAACCACTCCTGCGTTGTCTTGGCTGTGTGCGTAGGGTCGTTGTCCTGTAGGAAGATTAACCTTCACCCCAGTCTGAAGTTCTGAGTGCCCTGGAACAGGTTTTCATCAAGGATCTCTCTGTACTTTGCTCTGTTCATCTTTCACTCAATCCTGACTAGTCTCCCAGTCCATGCTGCTGAAAAACATCCTCACTGTCACGTTCGTTTAGAGATGGATTGGACCAAGGTGTAGTGTGGTGGGCGAACATCTTACTTTATTTAAAATGAACACCGAAAAACAACAAAATACAAAAACGAACGTAAAGTTCTGCAGGCTACACTGCACCTATACAAAAACAAGATCCCACAAACTAAAAGTGGAAAAAAGGCTGCCTAAGTATGATCCCCAATCAGAGACAACGATAGACAGCTGCCTCTGATTGGGAACCATACCAGGCCAAACAAAGAAATAGGAAAACTAGAATGCCCACCCAAATCAAACCCCGACCTAACCAAATAGAGAAATAAAAAGGCTCTCTAAGGTCAGGGCGTGACACCCACAGCATGATGCTGCCACCTCAATGATTCACCGTAGGGATAGTGCCAGGTTTCCTCCAGACGTGACACTTGGCATTAAAGCCTGATTGGTGGAGTGCTGTAGAGATGGTTGTCCTTCTGGAAGGTTCTCCCATCTCCACAGAGGAACTCTGGAGCTCTTTCAGAGTGACCATCGTGTTCTTGGTCACCTTCCTGACCAAGGCCCTTCTCCCCCGATTGCTCATTTTAGCCGTGCGGCCTGCTCTTGGAAGAGTCTTGGGGGTTCCAAACTTCTTCCATTTAAGAATGATGTCCAATCAATGAAATTTACCACAGAAGGACTCCAAGTATGGACTCCAGTCAAGTTGTAGAAGCATCTCAATGATGATTAATGGAAACAGGATGCACCTGAGCTCAATTTAGAGACTAAGGTATTTCTGTTTTAGTTTTCACTTTGTCATTATGGGGTATTGTGTGTCAATTGATGAGGAACACTTTTTATTTAATCCATTTTAGAATAAGGCTGTAATGTAACAAAAAGTGGAAAAAGGGAAGGGGTCTGAATACTTTCCAAATGCATTGTTTATAAACAGACCCCAAATCTACCTAAAAACAGCTAAAATATGTTAGATGTGCCAGTTCTCTTTCAGTTTAGAGGGGAAAACACTACAGAATGGTGGTGCCTTTAAAATCATATCAGAAGTTGTCTTGTATGTGTTACAAAATGCATTTTGAAGGCAATCTGGACTCACTCAAGCAGGTGTTCTCTGTGAAGTCCCTCAGAAAGCTCTCACACTCCTCTTCCTGGTTCCCACTTCCTTTACAGGTGCACCATGGGGAGACAGTCCAGTTGTTGTAGCTGCCATCCACATAATTTGGAGTCATATCTGTCCCTATGGAGGTGAAAATAAAGCTGCAGTTACAGATAATTCACAGGTCACTAATGGATAATAATGGACTACATTTACTATAAACAACATACCTACCTACACAGGCTCACAGTATGTTACTAATGGCGATGGTGCCTACATTGTACCATGGAGCTAGAGGGGGAGGGGGTGAATTAACAGTAGTATGCTGATTGATGCTTGTAGCTGGTCATATTAGTTTACACAGATATTACCAAAAACAGATGTTCTGTTAGATCCTGCTTTCAGGAGAGGAATGCTTTATTTGTGGAAAACACACCGTACTGTTTAATCCAGAACAACTAACAATTGTAAGTTTACACTAGAGATGTCTGACACATTTATAGTAACTAACAAACAATTAAATTACAGATAGGTGGCAGTGGGAAAGCTATTACTATCCCACCCCTAAAGAGTATTTTAAGGTCACTTAAAGTAGTAAAAAATAACTCCCATCATTTACCGCCTTCATTGTACTGAATAGTGCCAACACATTACTAAGGTGCTTTAAAATGTCTACTGGTATGGAAGGATGTCTTTGCGGCGCACATTTTTCATTTTTCTATTTGAAGAACACTTCCTATACAAGAAAACAGATGGTACTAAAATGTTGTAATCTAAGTAATACTCTCACTCTCCCATCCTCACCTCCACAGCCACGGATGTCAAATGTGTTTAGGGGAAGAAACAGAGGAGGGGTACGGATATCACTTAACCTAAAGTCTGCAGGTATTGTGCATTATAATGAATTATAACACTTGTCATAGGCATTTACTAACACCCTAAAATGTCTAATTATCATCTCCAATGATCATGACAAAATAACAGACATATTGAGCCAGTAATAAAAAATGTTCTGTCATAGGGAGATATGACATTTTATAAGCCTTAAAATAAGCTATTATAAAAGCTCATATATACAGTATAACAACTAATAAAGCATTATACTTGCAGGCTTTAAGTCAAGTTTTACCAGGGTAGGTAGCCCAAAATCCCCTGCACTCACCAATGAGGCCAGCGTAGGAGGCCAGACAGGCCTGGTAGTTGTCCTCATTTGGGCAGCTGCTGACCGTGTGCTGAGTCACCATGCAGTTCATGTGGAAATCAGCCAGTCTAGACCTGCACACAAACAAACACAGTGGACTACATCATCAACACACACCCTGGAAGTGCGTTTTTTTGCTATGATCGGATTGCTCATAGTTAAACAGAAGCTCACTGCGTGTACATTTGAGCATGTTAGCTAAATGAATAACTAATTATCTAAATAAAAATGTCTAATAAATGTGGTCATGTTTTCACTCACTACCGCATGAGGATGGATCATCTACATTGTTGGCACACATAATCAGACCTGGGTTCAAATACTATTTAAGGTATTTAAATCACTTTCAAAGACGTTTGGAAGTCAGTATTTTGATAGTCTCTAGTTGAAAACACATGGAGTTGGATATTTAAATGTATTTGGAAATACATTTGGAAAGTGTTGGCATGTATTTTAAAATACAAATACAAACCCCTATGCATTTGAACTGATGTCTGTTTGGTATTTTAATTTTCTTTTGGGTAAATAAGTCGTAGGCTTTTTATAGGAAATTATTTTAAAATACTTCCAAAAAAATGACAATGGAAGTAGTTGATTCAAATACAAATACTCAAATACACTTATTCATTGACTTATACAGCCTGAATTCAAAATGGATGAACTGATGAATTGTTGTTGTTTTTCACCCATCTACACACAATACCCCATAATGACGAAGTGAAAACATGATTTTTGAAATGTTAGCAAATGTATTGAAAATTCAATACAGAAATATCTCACGTAGATAAATATTCACACCCCTGAGTCAATACATGTTAGAATGACCTTAAGCCAGTGATTACACCTGTGAGTATTTGTGGGTACGTTTCTAAGAGCTTTGCACACCTGAATTGTACAATATTTGCTCATTACTCTTTCAAAATTCTTCAAGCTCTGTCAAATTGGTTGTTGATCATTGCTAGGCAACCATTTTCAAGTCTTGTCACAGATTTTCAAACAGATTTAAGTCAAAACTGTAACTGGGCCACTCAGGAACATTCACTGTCTTCTTGGTAAGCAAGTCATGTGTAGATTTGACCTTGTGTTTTAGGTTATGTCCTGCTGAAAGGTGAATTCATTTTCCAGTGTCTCGTGGAAAGCAGACTGAACCAGGCTCTCCTCTAGGATTTTGTCTGTGCTTAGAGCCATTCCACAATTTTTTTTATCCTGAAAAACTCCCCCGTCCTTAACGATTAAAAGCATAGCCATAACATGATGCAGACACCACTATGCTTGAAAATAAGGAGAGTGGTACTCAGTAGCACTTTATATTCAGGACAAAAAGGGAATTGTTTTGCCACATTTTTTTCAATATTTATTTAGTTCTTTGATGCAAACAGGATGCATGTTTTAGAATTTTTGTTTCTGTAAAGGCTTCCTTCTTTTCACTCTTGTCAATTCGATTAGAATCACAGCCATTAAACTCTGTAACTGTTTTAAAGCCACCATTGGCCTCATGGTGAAATCCCTGAGCGGTTTGCTTCCTCTCCGGCAACTGAGTTAGGGAGGACTTTGTATCTTTGTAGTGACTGGTTGAGTTGATACACCATTCAAAGTGTAATTAATAACTTAACCATGCACAAAGGGATATTAAATGTCTGCTTTTTAATTTTTTTACCGATCTACCAATAGTTACCCTTCTTTGTGAGGCATTGGAAACTTCCCTGGTCTTTGTGGTTGAATCTGTGTTTGAAATTCACTGTTCGACTGAAGGATCTTACAGAAAAACTATTATTGCACACAGAGTGAATACATGAAAGTTATTATGTGACTTGTTAAGCAAATTCTTATTTAGGCTTGCCCTAACAAAGGGGTTGAATACTTATTGACTCAAGACATTTCTGATGTTCATGTTTTATTCATTTGTAAAAATTTGAAATACATTATTCTACTTTGAAATTGTGTATAAGCCAGTGACCCCAAAAAACATAAATGCAATCCATTTTAAATTCTGTCAGTAATACAACAAAATGTGGAAAAAGTCAAGGTGTGTGAATACTTTCTGAAGGCACTGTATATAACAAATAATCAAATACTGTCAGGATTTGGCCAGGGTTGTTCCGGTTTTTGGTCACTAGATGCCCCCATTGTGCCTTTTGTTTTCCCTTGATCCCCATTATTATTTGCACCTGTGCCTCGTTTCCCCTGATTGTATTTAAACCCTTTGTTTTCCTCTGTTCTTTGCTCTGTGTTTGTATGTTAGCACCCAGCCCTAGTACTCTTAGAACTCTTGTTGATCCCGGTGGACTCTCTTGTGGAATTCTGTTTTTTTGTTCTTGTTTGTTTGTTTTTTGAGTATCTTTTGAGGCTTTTTGTGCTTTACCTTCCACCTTGTGGATTTGCCTTTTTTGTCTTGGAGGATTACCTTTGTTCTTGTGGGATTCCTTTTGAGGTTGTGGAGTTACATGTTTTCCTGAAGAACTTCACTTTTTACTTCATTAAATACACCGTCTCAAGTACTGCTGTGTCTGCCTCATCTTCTGGGTTCTGCCGACTAGTCGTGGCTCAGTTGGTGACTGTTTCTCACTCCTGGAGACCCAGGTTCGTAACCGGGTCCTGACAAATACAGTATTTGAACCCAGGTCTGCACATAATACAACAAGGCCGTGATTCAATCCGATTGTGCATTGTCGACAATGCAGCTTTTAAAGGTAATTTCCAATTCAGCTCACATATCCTGTGTTTACCGTGAATGCGCTTTCAACGAACATGGGAACATTGCCTTTAAAACCTGTATTGTCGACAACGCTCGATCGGATTGAATCCCGGCCTTAGTTCAGAATCAGATAGCATTGAACTAAGCTTCCCATAGAATCGGTCAACTGTCAATTACCGATTCTATGGGAAGCTTAGATTAATTATTAATCAGGTGAGGGATGGCTCGGGTTTTGGCAACACTTTTCTCAAAACAGCTCTACCCCCGTAGAGGTAGACTGCTTTCATAAAAATGGAGGATGGTGTACAAATTCAGTTCTGGTAATAACAGTTCAGAAAGATATTCGCAGTGTCAAATCATGTGTAACCATGTTACACCAGCCCCACATATGCATCCATCATGCACATTATCATTTTGTCTATCCCCACTAAGCATGGTCATGAGCCACAGGTTAAAATACCAAAACAACTGTGAATCAAGTATATTAATTTTGGGGCTGGTCGAAACACACATTCATGGACATTTAGCTAGATAGCTGTTGACAGCAGTTTGTCCTGGGAGATGATCGGTGGGTTGTTAATTTACCTTACATGCATACGTGGTTCTAATTTAGCCTGTTCTTTGCAGAATTTGAGTTTGTTTCGCTACTCCAACGACGAATCCACTGATAAAAAGGGAAACCTAGTTAGTTATCTTTGATTATGCTCTCCTCATTCATTTTTCAAGTACCCACATGGGTTTGTATCTTTGTGAAAATCAATAAGGAGATGGAAGAGGTGGGACTTGCAGTGTGTCGAGCGTCTCAACTAGAACCTAGCTCTATTTTAGTTTTCGGCAATGCAGACGCTCATTGACATGCGCAACAGTGTGGATGAAAGGATTGAATAACATGGATGTGTACATTTATTTTGCAACTATACTTTTCTGCCAGCTACGTGCTTATCATGGCCATCTCAAGTGTAACCCAACTTGGTTCTATACTGAAAAAGTTGATAAAAATAATGGTTTTGTTTTTATGTTTATGGTAAAAGTTTAAATGTGTTTATGCCTGGAGGGTGGGATCTCTAATCCAGTTAAGTAGGTTTATTGGAGTAGTGTGTGCACAGTTGTTCTCTCTTTCCACATCACTGATGCTCACTAAGATGGAGTGATTCAATCGTGCTCGTGCCCTCCCTTTTCAACCATGACTTATTAATTCTGCCCAACGCCTTTCTGCCTGAAGATTAAAGGTAATGCTTCTGGTTATGTAGCCCTAAGTGAACATGCCTTGCTGCATACAGTCTTGCAGCTTACTAAAGATGTTTCAGCATACTGTTGACTGGTAGATGTGAAATCTTAGGCAGAAGTTGAGGTGCTTTGAGGAATTGAGATACCGTAAAACTTAATTTAAACGCCAAGTCTCAAATAGTCATCTGTCCCTTTCAATAGCCAGGGCAACTTTAATATTTCAGGAAATAAACACCTGTTTCAAATAAACACTGGGTCTAAATGAATTGTTTATGAGGTTACCATGAATTGTTTATGAGGTTTAATGTTTCATTTGTTACATTAAATAATTCAGTAATGATTCAGAATAATCATGGCAATCATCCGCCAATAAGAAACTGCTAGCCATTGGCTGCTAACAGCTGAGAACTGATTGCTAACTGGCAAGCACAAAAACAGTCAACAACTTCGGCAGTACAGACCTCCAGAAATCGGATGATTGCCCTCTAGTGGCGAAAACTGCACAGAACTGTCAGAAATATAGTCAATGAGGAGAATCTTTTTTGCTTTGTTCATACTGACACAAAATAAATGTGTCACCTTATGTATAGGATAGCACATTAGTGCAAGATATGAAGGAATTGATAAAAAAGCTGGAAGTGAATGCTGGAATTAAACAATGAACTATGCAAATGAGCAAAAGCTGTGTGCATTAAGGATGAAGCCTGGCTCAAATAGAAGCCTGTCTCAAATAAGTTTGTGTTGTGTTTGGTGATTTCAGCAAATAAACTCCTGGGCTATTAATTTTGTGTTATGGTAGTTGAGGTGTATTGGAATGCATCACATATCACTGTTAAAGTATTATGAAAGAATATAGTATAACAACAGTCCTATGCTAATTATCCTCTATCCTCCGTATCACTGAGAATTGAGATGCTGAGGATTTGCCTGGAGAAAATGATGATGTAACTCTCGCTGTAGCCTGGATGCACAGAATAGGCTCCATCTCGTTCCGCCCCCCCCCATCAAATCACCCCGAGAGGCTCTCAATGTGACATGTTGGGAACATCACATCTAAGCCTTGTTTCAGGGAGAAGGGCTTCTTGCACCTCTTTCCACCTCGCCTCTACAGAAACCCTCTCTTCTTCTTCCTCTCCGAGTGGAACAAATGACTTGTTCCCTAAAACATCCCATCACAGGATTTGATAGAGAGAAACAGACGTGTGCAGAGACAGAGAATTCCCAGCCAGGTCACAACGCGTCCTCTCTGTTATACATCTGTAGAAACTAAAAGGAATCACTAACACTTTCCATGTTGGTGTTTCCGTGGAGAACCTGTTCATTTTTTCACAAGTACTTTGGACAACAATATGTGTCTGCATTAGGTGTTGAAACTATGGAAAGGGACTGCACATTTTTTTAGAGAAAGGCCTCTCAGACAATGACAGTTTAAACACAGTAATTTCAAGTTTAGAAAGGTGTCCTGAGTTTTCTGGACAATAGTGTTCCAACATCAAGACACAGCACATTTCATGGCTTCCACATCTTTTCCATTATACCTTTGGCGGAGTACTCGCTGCTGAAATTACAGGCTGTCTGCCTCTCAGAGTTGTATCGCCATTTCAGACACTCAGCCCTGGGAAGTGGCAAAGGGAGCCCCCGTAGAGGTAGACTGCTTTCAAATATTTGACGCTTCAAACACAGTAATTTGGTCAGTGTTGAGTGCCTATCCATCTTGCTCCAACGTAATAGAAAACTAATGGCTTTTAACATGGAATCATATCCCTTATCGCCAACAATGACAAACATCGAGTCAAATCAGATGAATGTCGAAGAAACCTTTCCTCATGATGGAAGCAAAAATGTATCACAGTTATCAACTGCTAAGATATGGTGGCTGTAATAGCCTCTCAACAGCGAATGTCTTGGGGAAATGATATCTTTGTGAAACATCCTCTCTGCAATTACTGACAGTTTTTTACCATTTCAGTAATATTGGACATTATTTTAGATTTCCTGGATAAGCGCTGCGATTATAATTTTACATCCATTAATGTAACTCTCATTCTAAGTGTATTGGTCATAGATGAATGCTCACACTAGCCTTCATGTATCACTAGTGACGATAAAACAAACAATTATACATTGAATGGGGACATGATTGCAAATGGGTCTCTGCTTAGTCATAGATACATGGGGATAAGCTGGCGCTGTGTCTCTGTGCAAACTCACAGTTAAGAAATTTGACCTCGACATTGTCAATGGCAACGGTCATTGGTCTTTTGTCAATTCATCAGTGTTAAATGCTGATTCGAAAAATAGGAGCGGACAATAGAGGGGTTGTTCTCCATCCCGTTTGTTCTTCAATTGATATACTGCATATGGACTATTCAGCCTACAAAAGGATGAACTTTGCATATCCACAATGATGGAAAATGCAAAAGTAAAGGACTTAAACCATATGATAATTGTCCATTTTCTTCTCAGTAAAATAAACTTCTCCACTATCTTGACAACAAATATATGTAATTCTCCCAGAGTTACAGGTCATTCTAGCATTGCCTTTTAGCTGGTTGCTGTTGTCTCTGACCTTCTCTATTTAATCAGGGTCAGTAGACAGTCTCACAGCAGCTTCAGGCAATTGTCCTTCGAAGGAATATCAAGAAGGCCCATTCATTTGGAAACACAAGGCTATTTGATTACACACTCATTGGGACACATCCTCAAGACTAAGAGGGCATATGGGCATATGGCTTTCAGTCAAACACACTGCTGTGCTGCAGTTCACTAAAGCTGCCTGCCTAGAAAACCGGGAACATTCCCAGAACAGTAGCTAAGATTCCCATGAAATGCTACGTTGAGTTTTAACTAACAATTAGGATGATAACATCCCCAAAACATTCAAAGAATGCTTTTGATAAAAAATATATATACTTTCCCCAAAAAACGAAATATGAAACATCCTTGGAATGTAATCCTAACATTCACTAAAATGTTGTGCACAACATCTGAAGCAACCACCACAGAACATTGTCAAGTTGTGCAGATGATTTCACAATGTTTCTTTTAGGGTGCAAAAAAATCATTCACCAGATTTTACAAGAACATTCCCACAATGCATTTTTTTAAAATGTTCTTTAAAAGTTCCTAAAACATTTCTTTAGGTTGTGGGAACATAGTGGGGATGTGACAGGAGATAGGTTCCCAAAACACTAAAACGTTCCAGTTGTGCTGACATTCAGATAATGTTTGTATCAGAGTGCACAAAATATTTCTTTGTGTTGCAAGAATGTTGACAGAACATCCCTTCTGATTTCTTTAAAGGTTCCCGGAACATTTAATTAGGTTGTTGGAACAGTGTGGGTACAATACAAGAGATAGGTTCCCAAAACACAGAATATGCTCAGTTGCGATGACATTCATACAATGTGTAAATTAGGTTGCACAGGACAATTCCTTAACCTAAGTCAGGGTCACAGAGTGTTTTGTGGTCGTCTTAAACAAATCTACTTTGAAACAAAAGTATACAACTCACCCACATGGTTATGGACTTTAAAAAAACAATACACCTGTACCATGTCAGATATAGAGCTGAAATGTCAATTTTGAGTTTGCCTCCCAATATTACATTTTATAAACATCACAGAAGACTGAAATATAACAACACTGTTTGACATAGAAACACCAGATTTTCTGTTTTTTTGTTATTGAAATAAAATGTATTATTTATGAAATTATGACAAATATGAATAACATTCCATCCATGGATGCACTAGGTCATTTGACTGCGGGAAAGGACTACTGTTGTAAGAAAGTTGACAGAACACCTGGTCTTAGTTCTTAAATTAAAGGTTCCCAGAACATTGAATTACATTATGGGAGTTGTCTGGGATGCTGCAATAATTCTTCTGATACAATTTCCAAATAAGTCTGTTTTTATTACGTTCAAAACACATTTCTTTTTTAGGTTTAACATAATATTCCATTGCTGTTCACGCCATATATATTTCACCTTGTCTTAGAGATGCTCAGAACATGTCAAGAACATTTCGAAAATGTTATATTTAAGTTTTACCTGATATTACCACAACATTCTCAGCATGCACATGTGCAGCTCCTTAAAGCATAAGAAAGAAGATTGGAATACATCCCCATTATGTTTTCCCCCCAGATTTTATTTATCTTCTGGGCCACCAGGGAAGCTCTCAAGCAGCTTATTCTAACAGAATATAGCCATGGCAGTATGGCCAATCAGGAATCCCATGCTTTCTTTTCAGCCTTCTTAGACGTAACTAACCCAGGCAAATACTGTTAACTGGGTTATTCAGCATCACTTCACCCATCCTCTTTATATGATGGGTACTTCTGGGCCCATATTTACAACATATCCAAGAGAAGGAGTGCTGATCTAGTATCACGTTTGCTTTTGAGATCGTGAAAAATAAGCGTCTTATAGTCAGATATATATTTGGTGCGTTTCTTAAAAGTTGAACAGTCCATTATTTTTCAGATTGAATTTATACATCTGGGAAACAATCCTTAGTTTCACAGTTGTTTTCAAAAGAAACGTGGTTCTCAAGTACGTGGGATTCAACCTGCAAACGTCTGCTTTGCAGTCAGATCATTAACCCTCTGCACCACCAGGGAATATCTGTGGTACTGTGTGGGTTTTTCAGTCGACTTATGGTTGATCAGGACACAGAACACAATTTCTGAGTTATTAAAATATTCCCTTCTTCATCATATGCTGTGTACTTGTAACACTATTTGTTTATGTTCTTTCAAACTAAATAAGACTAAATTACCTTTCTAAATTGCTATCAAAAAGCAATACAAACGCACACGATACCCATTCTGAAAAAGTATGATACATAATAAATACAGTTGAAGTCGGAAGTTTACATACACTTTGGTTGGAGTCATTAAAACTTGTTTTTCAACCACTCCACAAATGTCTTGTTAACAAACGATAGTTTCGGCAAGTCGGTTAGGACATCAACTTTGTGCATGACACAATTCATTTTCCTAACAATTGCTGACATACAGATTATTTCACTTATAATTCACTGTATCACAATTCCAGTGGGTCAGAAGTTTACAAACACTAAGTTGACTGTGCCTTTAAACAGCTTGGAAAATTCCAGAAAATGAAGTCATAGCTTTAGATGCTTCTGATAGGCCAAGTTACATTATTTGAGTCAATTGGAGGTGAACCTTAGGATGTATTCCAAGGCCTACCTTCAAACCCAGTGCCTCTTTGCTTGACATCATGAGAAAATCAAAAGAAATCAGCCAAGACCTCCAAAAAAAATGTAGACCTCCACAAGTCTGCTTCATCCTTGGGAGCAATTTACATATGCCTGAAGGTACCAAGTTCATCTGTACAAACAATAGTACACAAGTATAAACACCATGGGACCACGCAGCCATCATACCGCTCAGGAAGGAGACGCGTTCTGTCTCCTGGAGATGAATGGACTTTGGTGCGAAAAGTGCAAATCAATCCCAAAACAACAGCAAAGGACCTTATGAAGATGCTGGATGAAACAGGTACACAAGTATTTATATCCACAGGAAAACGTGTCCTATATCGACATAACATGAAAGGCCGCTCAGCAAGGAAGAAGCCACTGTTCCAAAACCGCCATAAAAAAAGCCAGACTACGGTTTGCAACTGCACATGGGGACAAAGGTTGTACTTTCTGGAGAAATGTCCTCTGGTCTGATGAAACAAAAATAGAACTGTTTGGCTGTAATCCCAACCGTGATGCATGGGGGTGGCAGCATCATGTTGTGTGGGTGCTTTGCTGCAGGAGGGACTGGTGCACTTCACAAAATAGATGGCATCACGAGGACGGAAAATTATTTGGATATATTGAAGCAACATCTGAAGACATCAGTCAGGAAGTTAAAACTTGGTCGCAAATGGGTCTTCCAAATGGGAAGAACTGAAAAAGCGTGTGCGAGCAAGGAGGCCTACAAACCTGACTCAGTTACACCAGCTCTGTCAGGAGGAATGGGCCAAAATTCACCCAACTTATTGTGGGAAGCTTGTGGAAGGATACCCAAAATGTTTGACCCAAGTAAAAAATGTAAAGGCAATGTTAATTGAGTGTATGTTACCTTCTGACCCACTGGGAATGTGATGAAGGAAATAAAAGCTTAAATAAATCATTCTCTCTACTATTATTCTGACATTTCACATTCTTAAAATAAAGTGATGATCCCAACTGACCGAAGACAGGGAGTTTTTACTGGGATTAAATGTCAGGAATTGTGAAAAACTGAGTTTAAATGTATTTGGCTAAGGTGTATGTAAACTTCCAACTTCAACAGTATACCAAAATAAATTCAGGCTCAAGGCAATCATTTTTTATTGATTTAAAGGTCCAATGCAGCTGTTTATCTCAATATCAAATCATTTCTGGGTAACAATAAAGCACCTTACTGAGATTGTTTAAATTAAAATGCACAAAAGCAAAAGTACAGTGTTACAAGTACACAGCATAAGAATAGGATGGGAACATTTGAATAAGTCATCTTTTTTTTCCGTGTCTTGATGAACTATATGAGACCATTTAAAACATTTTTTAAATATTATATTAAGTGGCCCCAGTTGTCCCCTGGTGGCACTTGTCATTCCAATCTCCTTTGCATTAGCGTAGCCTCTTCTGTAGCCTGTCAACTATGTGTCTGTCTATCCCTGTTCTCTCCTCTCTGCACAGACCATACAAACGCTCCACACAGCGTGGCCGCGGCCACCCTAATCTGGTGGTCCCAGCGCGCACGACCCACGTGGAGTTCCAGGTCTCCGGTAGCCTCTGGAACTGCCGATCTGCGGCCAACAAGGCAGAGTTCATCTCAGCCTATGCCTCCCTCCAGTCCCTCGACTTCTTGGCACTGACGGAAACATGGATCACCACAGACAACACTGCTACTCCTACTGCTCTCTCTTCGTCCGCCCACGTGTTCTCGCACACCCCGAGAGCTTCTGGTCAGCGGGGTGGTGGCACCGGGAGCCTCATCTCTCCCAAGTGGTCATTCTCTCTTTCTCCCCTTACCCATCTGTCTATCGCCTCCTTTGAATTCCATGCTGTCACAGTTACCAGCCCTTTCAAGCTTAACATCCTTATCATTTATCGCCCTCCAGGTTCCCTCGGAGAGTTCATCAATGAGCTTGATGACTTGATAAGCTCCTTTCCTGAGGACGGCTCACCTCTCACAGTTCTGGGCGACTTTAACCTCCCCACGTCTACCTTTGACTCATTCCTCTCTGCCTCCTTCTTTCCACTCCTCTCCTCTTTTGACCTCACCCTCTCACCTTCCCCCCCTACTCACAAGGCAGGCAATACGCTCGACCTCAGCTTTACTAGATGCTGTACTTCCACTAACCTCATTGCAACTCCCCTCCAAGTCTCCGACCACTACCTTGTATCCTTTTCCCTCTCGCTCTCATCCAACACCTCCCACACTGCCCCTACTCGGATGGTATCGCGCCGTCCCAACCTTCGCTCTCTCTCCCCCGCTACTCTCTCCTCTTCCATCCTATCATCTCTTCCCTCTGCTCAAACCTTCTCCAACCTATCGCCTGATTCTGCCTCCTCAACCCTCCTCTCCTCCCTCTCTGCATCCTTTGACTCTCTATGTCCCCTATCCTCCAGGCCGGCTCGGTCCTCCCCTCCCGCTCCGTGGCTCGATGACTCACTGCGAGCTCACAGAACAGGCCTCCGGGCAGCCGAGCGGAAATGGAGGAAAACTCGCCTCCCTGCAGACCTGGCATCCTTTCACTCCCTCCTCTCTACATTTTCCTCCTCTGTCTCTGCTGCTAAAGCCACTTTCTACCACTCTAAATTCCAAGCATCTGCCTCTAACCCTAGGAAGCTCTTTGCCACCTTCTCCTCCCTCCTGAATCCTCCCCCCTCCTCCCCTCTCTGCAGATGACTTCGTCAACCATTTTGAAAAGAAGGTCGACGACATCCGATCCTCGTTTGCTAAGTCAAACGACACCGCTGGTTCTGCTCACACTGCCCTACCCTGTGCTCTGACCTCTTTCTCCCCTCTCTCTCCAGATGAAATCTTGCGTCTTGTGACGGCCGGCCGCCCAACAACCTGCCCGCTTGACCCTATCCCCTCATCTCTTCTCCAGACCATTTCCGGAGACCTTCTTCCTTACCTCACCTCGCTCATCAACTCATCCCTGACCGCTGGCTACGACCCTTCCGTCTTCAAGAGAGCGAGAGTTGCACCCCTTCTGAAAAAACCTACACTCGATCCCTCCGATGTCAACAATTACAGACCAGTATCCCTTCTTTCTTTTCTCTCCAAAACTCTTGAACGTGCCGTCCTTGGCCAGCTCTCCCGCTATCTCTCTCTGAATTACCTTCTTGATCCAAATCAGTCAGGTTTCAAGACTAGTCATTCAACTGAGACTGCTCTCCTCTGTATCACGGAGGCGCTCCGCACTGCTAAAGCTAACTCTCTCTCCTCTGCTCTCATCCTTCTAGATCTATCGGCTGCCTTCGATACTGTGAACCATCAGATCCTCCTCTCCACCCTCTCCGAGTTGGGCATCTCCGGCGCGGCCCACGCTTGGATTGCGTCCTACCTGACAGGTCGCTCCTACCAGGTGGCGTGGCGAGAATCTGTCTCCTCACCACGCGCTCTCACCACTGGTGTCCCCCAGGGCTCTGTTCTAGGCCCTCTCCTATTCTCGCTATACACCAAGTCACTTGGCTCTGTCATAACCTCACATGGTCTCTCCTATCATTGCTATGCAGACGACACACAATTAATCTTCTCCTTTCCCCCTTCTGATGACCAGGTGGCGAATCGCATCTCTGCATGTCTGGCAGACATATCAGTGTGGATGACGGATCACCACCTCAAGCTGAACCTCGGCAAGACGGAGCTGCTCTTCCTCCCGGGGAAGGACTGCCAGTTCCATGATCTCGCCATCACGGTTGACAACTCCATTGTGTCCTCCTCCCAGAGCGCTAAGAACCTTGGCGTGATCCTGGACAACACCCTGTCGTTCTCAACCAACATCAAGGCGGTGGCCCGTTCCTGTAGGTTCATGCTCTACAACATCCGCAGAGTACGACCCTGCCTCACACAGGAAGCGACGCAGTTCCTAATCCAGGCACTTGTCATCTCCCGTCTGGATTACTGCAACTCGCTGTTGGCTGGGCTCCCTGCCTGTGCCATTAAACCCCTTCAACTCATCCAGAATTCCGCAGCCCGTCTGGTGTTCAACCTTCCCAAGTTCTCTCACGTCACCCCGCTCCTCCGTTCTCTCCACTGGCTTCCAGTTGAAGCTCGCATCCGCTACAAGACCATGGTGCTTGCCTACGGAGCTGTGAGGGGAACGGCACCTCAGTACCTCCAGGCTCTGATCAGGCCCTACACCCAAATAAGGGCACTGCGTTCATCCACCTCTGGCCTGCTCGCCTCCCTACCACTGAGGAAGTACAGTTCCCGCTCAGCCCAGTCAAAACTGTTCGCTGCTCTGGCCCCCCAATGGTGGAACAAACTCCCTCACGACGCCAGGACAGCGGAGTCAATCACCACCTTCCGGAGACACCTGAAACCCCACCTCTTTAAGGAATACCTAGGATAGGATAGGATAAGTAATCCCTCTCACCCCCCCCCTTTAAGATTTAGATGCACTATTGTAAAGTGACTGTTCCACTCGATGTCATAAGGTGAATGCACCAATTTGTAAGTCGCTCTGGATAAGAGCGTCTGCTAAATGACTTAAATGTAAATGTAAATGTAAATGTGGCACAGAGTGTTAATGATTTGGTTGCTAATCTGAAAATTGCAGGTTCAATCCCACTAATTCTTCAACCATGTTTCTTTTGAAAACAACTGTGAAACTGAGGTTTGTTTGTCCAGATGTAAAAATTCAGAGAAGAGGTCTTTATTTCATCCAGATGTATAAATTCAGAGAAGAGTTCTTTATTTCATCCAGATGTATAAATTCAGAGAAGAGGTCTTTATTTCATTCAGATGTATAAATTCAGAGAAGAGGTCTTTATTTCATCCAGATGTATAAATTCAGAGAAGAGGTCTTTATTTCATCCAGATGTATAAATTCAGAGAAGAGGTCTTTATTCAGAGAAGATGCTTTTTTGTTGTTGACCTGCCCCACCTGATATAATTCCTACTTTGAGGCGCTTGGTTCCACCTGTCTCTTTATTTCAGATCACGCCAGTTCACTTAATGGAGTTGTCAACCGTGGATGGCGCAGATCTAAAACTTAGGGGGAAGAGCAGGGATTACTTAACCTGGAGGATTCCAGATGTATAAATTCAGAGAAGAGAATGTATAAATTCAGAGAAGAGGTCTTTATTTCATCCAGATGTATAAATTCAGAGAAGAGGTCTTTATTTCATCCAGATTTATAAATCCAGTCAGAAATGCAGAAATTAGACTGTAAATATTATTTTAAATCTACAAATTTCATGCTTTTTTGTTGTTGTTGCCCCACCTGATATAATTCCTACTTTGAGACGCTTGATATGTTCCACCCTGTCTTCTTCTTCATGATCGCAAAAGTGATCCTAGATCACCACACACAGAACTTGTAAATATGGGCCCAGAAGTCCACAGCATATAAAGAGGATGGGTAAAGTGATGCTGAATGACCCAGTTAACAGTTTTACCCCTGGGTTAGTTTTGTCTAAGAAGGTAAAGAAAAATAAGCTTGGAATTAACTGCCACGGCCATATACTGAAAAAATAAGCTGTTAGCAAGCTTCCCTGATGGTGCAGAGAATAAAGACGTTGTTTGGTTTGGAAACTGAACATTGCAGGTTCAAATCCCACATGTGCAGATTGACAATGTATAGTGTACAAAATATGGTTATGTTTGTCTGACTCAATCCTGGTCAAGTGTCTTGTGATGTAATGTGCACATCTTAAACATATTGTGTTTGTATGAGTAAATGCTGTTCTATGAATTAAATTAAATTAGTCTCTAATATTGCCTACAATACAGTCCTCAAATGTGAATTTCCGTTAAATCTGAAGAGAAACATAATTGGGATGAATTTGCTTTAGAGAGCTATGCACACTGAGAATGTTGTGGTGAAACTTAAATATAACAATTTTCTAACTATTCTTGAAATGTTCTGAGAACCTCCAAGACAAGGTCAAATGTATATGGCGTGAACATCAATTATTTTGAACAGAAAACAAATATGCTATCAATGTCATAAAAACAAGAAACATTTTGAAACATTGTGCAACATTTTAGGAATGTTCTGTGCAACCTATGTGAATATCACAAGCATATTCTTGCAACATCCCAGTTTTGGGAAACTATCTCTTGTAATGTACCCACACTTTTCACGCAACCAAACTAAATGTTCTCTGAACCTTTAAAATATTAAAAAGGCTGTTCTGACAACATTCTTGCAACATAAAAGGAATATTTTGAGCACCCTGATACAAACATTATCTGAATGTCAGCCTAACTGGACGGTTTTATTATTTTGGGAAGACATATTTTGTGATGTCCCCACAATTTTCTCTCCTTGTTCGGGCGGTGTTACCGGTCTTCTAGCCATCGCCGATCCATTTTTCATTTTCCATTTGTTTTGTCTTGTTATCCCACACACCTGGTTTTCATTCCCTTATTACGTGTTGTGTATTTAACCCTCTGTTCCCCCCCATGTCTTTGTGTGGTGTTGTTTGTTGTAAGTGCTTGTGCACATGTTGACTGGTGCGCGTCGGGTTTTGTACCCATGTTGTTATTTTCTTGATGCCGTTTGTTTTGGAATTAAACTGCTCCGCCAATTACCTTGTTCTGCTCTCCTGGGTCTGACTTCCCTGCCACCAGTTACGCACCCCTTACATCTGGGAATGTTCTTGAAACATCAAGATAATGTTTTTTTTGCACTATAAAATAAACATTGCTGAATTTTCTGCACAACTGGACAGTTTTTGCTTTTTTGGGAACATATATTTTGTGAAACTTGAGTAAACAAATCTATGTATATATTAAAGACGTGCTTTGGTGACTAGTAAGAATTTTTTAAACCTCCTGCTTTGGGCTGGATATGTCAATTTGTAGTTCATGCATGCATAATCTATGGGCAGAATTACTGTTTTACCTTAATTAGCGCCACAAAATCCCTAGGTTGAAAGCAACTGTTTACTGAAAGCTGTGCAGCACCATTTTCCTTCAATTTTCCCCCACGTGTGCCAGCCCCCTAGCAATTCAAGTTCCAGCCAATGACCTTTAGCCCCTCGCCATTTGAGTGACAGCTAGCAAGAGGCACACACTGCAGATCGAGAGAGAGAGAGTGAGCAATGACAAGGTGCACATATCTTCACATATGTGACGTAGTACACACTTTTGGGAGACCACTTTTGGCTCGTGAATGCTACTTTCAGAGCTACTGGCTAAAAAGTATTAAAAAGTATCGGAGAATATCTTTAACTGCCCCTGAAATACAAAAGGGAGCTACATAGAATAATATATGTGACTAATTAAATAACTCAGTCACCTAAACGACATTCCTTAATAATAGAATAATGGAAGGTACTATGTTATGCCTTCCATTTGAGATCCCTGACATATTTTAAGTCTGGCTTAATCACCGTAAAAACCATGTGTACTTTTCACATGCCTTATCTAAGCCTTATCTGTTTTGGAAGCATGACTATTACATAACATTTCTACCATGAGGATGAGACTACGGGGTGGATGGGCTTGGCCTGTATTAATTGCATCTTCCTCTATCCGTTCTCTCAGAGATTACAGTACGCTAGCTGGGAATACGGTAATCCATGTATTGAAATGATCTGCACAGCTCTTTCATGCCCTCTCTCCAACTTTTGCTCTTATGTACAGCCAACAAGCAGAACACGTCCTACTCTTTGCAGAAATCTGATTAAAGCGGGGTACTGCTGTATATGAGTACAGTCTAAGGTCATTTGCTCGGTGTGCTTGTGTAAGCCAGCATTTACAGTATTTAATGTACTGTAGGTATACTTTGACGCTTTCCTCGTTTAAGGTAAGGCAGCGATAGAGTCGTCCAAGTAATACCCTAAGAAACAGGCTTTTAAGGCTAATGGAGAGATGACTGCTTGAGGTGTGAGTGATGAAAGATGCTGCCTGTGTCTTGAACAGAGTATTTTGATTCTCCCTCAGTGGAAACTTATGTTGTCTTATAAAACAGAGCTAGCTTTTGTAGTTGGTGGTGGTGGTGGGCTGCTTTATTGTAAGAATAGTCCCATGTGGCTCAGTTGGTAGAGCATGGCACTAGGGTTGTGTGTTTGATTCCCAAAGGGGACCAGTATGAAAATGTATGACTCACCACCAAAGTTGCTCTGGATAAGTGTCTGCTAAGTAATTAAAATGAGATATGAAGTATTTGGGTCAGAATACCTGTGCAGTGACCCTGTTCTGAAACCCAGTGGCCAAAGAACCCAACCAAAGAGCGCAAAAGGAACAGAGGAAATAAATCACAGATAGAAGTGTTGCATTGATTCTTCGGGCCAATCAATAGTGTACATATGAGACTTGCTGTTATGGACCTCATGTACACAGTGCACGTCCACATATAACTCTGTCGTCGCTCAGCAATCTCTAGAAAGTAAACACTGGATCCATCAGCAAGGCATATGCAACACGGGAGGAATGCTTTATTTGTGCTGGCTGATGAAAAAAACATTTGCAATGGAAGTTAAGCCAGGTGTAAGAACAGGAAGCAGCCAATGTCTAGTGCTCGTTCTCAGCTCTACTTAACTACCTCTCTGATCCGACTCTGCTGGTACTGGATATCCGTTGGCCACTGAAACCATGCCTGGAGATTCATACCACTGTGACCAAACCACTGGCCTCTCCTGCAGTAGCTTCAGCAGGATCAATTCTCCATCCCAACCCGTCAACACTCAGATGAAATGGTGCTGCCGGCGTATCGGCCTGTTTGGAGTCAGGCGGCAATGATAGTTCAATGATTACACTCCTTCCTTTCTGTATCCACCCGTCCTTGGTAGGAGGATGTTCGGGAGGGTCTGAGATATTCAATGATTAAGAGTGTAGGACGAGTGTGAAGGCTGCTTTACAATGGTCTCGCACTTGCGGATAATAATGCATATTATCATGTGAAAATTTGATGTATCCAAACGCTGGCATAGTATAGATGTCAGTAGAGGAATTGAGATGGGAGGTGACAGGTCTGCCACTACAAGAACACCTTACTGTGTGGTAAACTAGTCTGGACATCTCAGGCTGAAATAAACAAGGACAATATTCAGTAGGACTGACCAATTGAATGAACATTTTAGTGACATGCCCTTGCATACCACACATGTTTTTCTTAGTAGGTGCATTGCACCCTCCTCCAGTCGCTTATTATCGCCACATTGACCTCCCTCCCAGCTTAGATCCACACATTGCACTTTTGACCTCCACAGGGCGTTCAACAGGGGAAGATAATACACTCTAACCAACAATTTCATGCGTCTCAATAAGAAAGTGCACAGCAGACACATGGGGGGGCGAAAAGGTCACCCAAAGCAACTTCACCTGACCGTAGATTACACAAAGCAGACCGCAAAGCAATTATGAAGACAATCATAAATCGGAGAAGAGACAATGGACTTTTCACACACTAATAACAAACCGCAGAGATTTACTGTAAGATAAGTTATTGGGAGTTTTTATTCTATTACGTCTGAGCCTGGGAGGCCGGGAACCTCTATTCAAGTAAAATGAATGTGAACTGCTATTCTAAAATTGGACACTGCAGGAATTGCTCCGAACAATAGTTTCGATCTAAACACGGAGGCATCATGCGAACTAACACTAAAGAGTAAAAAAGTGAATGTGAACTGCTATTCTAAAATTGGACACGGCAGGAATTGTTCCTAACAGTAGTTTCGATCTAAACAAAGAGGCATCATGCAAACTAACACTAAAGAGTAAAAAAGTATGCCAATCTATGCATCTAAGTCTCAATCTACGCTGAACAAAAATACAAACGCAAGATGTGAAGTGTTGGTCCCATGTTTCATTAGCTGAAATAAAAGATCCCAGAAATGTTCCATATGCACAAAAGCTTATTTCTCTAAAATATGGTGCACAAATTTGTTTAGTGAGCATTGCCCCTTTGCCAAGATAATCCATCCAACTGAAAGGTGTGGCATATCAAGGAGCTGATTAAACAGCAGGATCATTACAAAGGTGCACCTTGTGCTGGGGGTCAATAAAAAGCCACTCTAAAATGTGCGGTTTTGTCACATAACACAACACCACAGATGTCTCAAGTTTTGAGGGAATGTGCAATTTGAATGCTGACTGCAGGATTGTCCACCAGAGCTGTTGCCAGAGAATTGAATGTTCATTTCTCTACCATAAGCCACATCCAACATTGTTTTCGAGAAATTGGCAGTATGTCCAACCGGCCTGTGTGGTTTAATGTGTTAAGATTTGAGGAAAAGAGTCAAGCCAAAATGTGGAGAAAACAATTTGCCACGAAGAGTCTATAGTGAATCTAATTTCACTGCAGTGTGGTGTCCAGGTGGATTGCAGTTGTTGAATAGAATTCATTCTGCCTACTCAGTTATCCTGAGAGTGATCCTAGGCTACAGTATGAGCAGAGAGAGTAGATTGTTGTTTAGTGCAGCCTACTCAGGGAATTAAATCCACACACTGTACACACACAGCCTACCTGCCCCTCATTTGTACAGGATTATATACTGTGTGTATACTATATTTTTAACAGTATTTTTATACTGTTGCGGGGCGGGTAATCACAGGGTTGCTGGTTCAAATACCAAGGCTGATGACTGCACCCTTGAGCAAGTCACCTAACCCCAAACCAGCTCCAGGTGCGCTGCTCTTTGGCTGCCCCTGTGCTTCTTTCAGCCAGTGTGTGTCTGTGTGTGTGGTGTGGTGTGTAAGTGTGTGATGTGAGTCTGTTATGTCTGGAGGGTTGGGAATGAAAGAACAGACAGACAAAAATGTCTGTTTTGATGGACAATAAAGTTGTACCAGTATGTTAACATATGCTGATGATAACATTAAGATACATCTAGCCTTTGATCGAACTCCATTGAGCTTATTGTTCTGGATTCAAATTCTATTCATATGTTTCAATCCATAGTTATTGATGTTATTGGTGTACAGAATGTATATTTCCATTTATTTTGGACAACCTATTGATTCACATAGCTTTGGAGGGTAAAATGGTCTCGAGGTCTGTGTGTTCCTTATTCCTTGGCTCTATGGCAGGGAAACAAGTCACGGCTGGGCAGGTGTGAATTAAATAGGCCCCTTTGAATCCAATAGAAACACAGTCAAAGTGATTCACTAATGTTTCATTCAGCCAAATTGAACGCTGCCCCTTCAGTTTAGCCTCACGTCTTCATCCTGCCTCTAATAGCAAGGCTTCCCTGAGTGGCCATAATTACTTTCATGGCTAAGTTACACCACTGAAATCTAGGATGTCACAGGAGGAGGAGATTGCAGTCGATCAGTCTCTAGCTGATCTTTTCTCATTTACCATATATAAGTCAATATCAGAGCATGTTAATAGTTTTCACTAATACCTGCATTTGTTCAACAGCTCTCTCCCTGACGCACTCATGCACGTAAGCACATATGGACGTATGGACGCATTCACGCACCCAACACACACATACAGACAATCCCCAACTCCTAAATCTCTTACCTGCAGAGGGGGTCTTGGCGGCAGTTCTTTCTGAGCTCCAGGCAGTAGGGTTTGACTTTGTCCTCAAAGGAGCAGAAGGGCACGATGGTCTGCCTCCTCCGTTCAGCACAGCCCAGGTCCTGGCAGGGGCAGAAGAGCAGCTGGTGGCTGTACTCGCTGGGCACCCGATCCAGGAACTGCCTCAGGGCCTTGTGGCAGCGCTTACGGTTACAGGGTTCCCCTTTGTTGCAAGTGGCAATGTAGGTGGAGCGCTGTTTCTTACAGGTGTTGTTGAGGTTGCAGGCCTTGGCTGCATCCAGACATGGGTTACAAGTCTTGCCTGGGTCAGAGCAAGTGTTGGCTTTAGGGGTGACGGTGTGCATCCCTGCAGAGAAGGGAGAAGAGGAGCACTGAACAATAATATGCACGTATCTGCCTATTGCAAAGCCATCTTGTTATCACAGATATGACCTATAGCATTTGTCAACTGGCTCATGACAAAACGCTTTCACACAATAATGATGATGATGACACATAAGTTGATGTGCTCTGACTACTTGACCATGTTGGATGTCATGTTTGTGTGTGCTGAAAGTGGGCTTCATGTGTTAGATCTCTCCCTATGCTGGGGGATATTCAATATCATATATTTCTCCAAGCCAACCCCAAGCCATCTGAGACTTGTATAGCTCGCCCATATCCATTCTTACTGAATTATTTATTTTTAGAGGCCTTGAGTGAAATGTGAATGAATAAAGTATGGATTGAGATAGTAAGTATATTCATCTTCTTTTACATTCAGTTTTGACTTCATGAGTGTGTCAAGTTGATTCTGCTCATCTGATTGCTTCCACCACTAGCACATGATGTGCTACAGCAGCTACTGTAAACACCGTGACACGGACCTTGATGCCGTTTACAACAGGTGAATTAGATTTCTTGTTGCTTTTTGACATGTGTAATTGGTTTGTCAGTGTGGACATTAAACACAGGTGCTCAAGGACATGGTAAAGACTCACTCTGTGCTGTTGAATTGTGGCCTATTGAACACAGATGAACAATTTCTTATTGTCATCACACACTGCCACCTAGCAATTGTACGGTAGCAAACAGACGGAGTCATTAAGTGTGCATATTCTGAGAGCACTCTGAACTGGTGGTACCTGCTATTGAGATGCCATAAAACAAAACAAAAAAACGGTATCACATTCATTCATATTCCACCTCCCTTGTATTCAGGGTGTATTAGAAAAGTTCACCTCCCTCCCCATGTAGATAATGATATTTCAGAGGCAGCGCTGGCTCAGTGACATCCAAGGAGATTCATCTCTTATTCAACAGAACCAATCTCATTCTGTGTCTATCACGCAGTGTCGAGGAAAAGCCTTTCCTATGGACTGCATGAGCAGCTGTATTGTCTGTAAGTGGTGCATCACAAAAGATCAATCCTAGAAATGTCATACACAGAATGGACACAACACACTCAGAGCCAAATAAAACAGTATTTACCTTATTCAACCACATGGCAACATAGAGGCAACTTCCTGTCGATGGGAAGAAAAGTGAAAAGGTGGATTCTATTTTGTGACGACAGGAAAAGATTGTTGCCTTTCCAGATCGCTGTGAGCTTTGTCTTTATCCCTCCAGCAACAAGGTTATCCCGAGGAGGAGATCATGCTAGGTCAGAGGGCTGTGGGATGATCTGTGATTGGACTTCAAAGACAGCTGACATTAGCAGCAGGGATTGAGGCCAAACTGGGCAAAACCTGGCCAAATCGGTACAGAACCAGGCCAGCCCAGCTGGAGGGGTGGTTTGGGGTTCTATCCAAAAGCCCTACACATAACAATGATGGATTGCAGCTCCTAAATCTCCTCTGGCCATCTGCAGCCTTTAATGCGGTGCACAGGGGGTCCAGGATAACAACAAAATAGTAGAGCGACGAGGTACAAAGATTTATCTGACCAAGCAGTGCAGTGGTTTGAGGTTTTACTACTTCTAATTGGAGAGAAAAGATTGAATTCGGTACTGAAAGCAGAAAGATGTCCTGAGGCTCACAAAGACACAAAGGCCCTCAAAGGCTCGGTGTACATATACAAACGGGAATGGAGTAGATGAATGGAAAATATATACTGTTACAGGAAAATAATACATTTTTCAAAGTGCATTATGAAAGGTTTTGCCTATACACCTTTCGGTACTACAAGAAGGGTGACAGGCAACTCGCAAAAACGGAAAGCTTTTGAAATCAGAGGCAGAATAGTCTTGCTGATTACAGCAGGCCATCACTGATAGAGGAAACAATGTGTCGTGTACTGCCAAGAGATTGGACCACCACTTATGTATACGTGCTCAAGTGTATTCAATTAACCTGGCCAATCATCATCACAATCAGCCTTGCACATGGGCTGTAATGATCAAACATTCCTCAAATCTCTCTAGGTGTCATTCCATTGCTGCATACACCAGCTACAGCCAGTCTTGGGAAAGCCTCACCATCCCAATACCCTGATTCCGAGCCTGCTGTATAAGGAAATCATGGAAATAGAGGGCTGTGTCCTGATTATTCCAGTGTACTGGTGTCTAAGGTGTTCACTGTGGGACAATAACTGATTAAGTGCATGTCGCTGCATATATATATATTTTTTAGACCCTGTTACTATGTTGCCATGAGGCTCTGTTGACACATCTTTGCATGATAATCAGAGTCGTGCTTCTCATGCAATGAACGCTAGGTAGATTTTAATTGGTTTTTGGCACGCACACAAAAATACCAAATTCCCTTCACAAGAAAAAAAGGTTTACCAATGTTACTTCACGCTTCCATATAGGAAAGAAAAAGCTCTCGGGGGAACTGTTACCAAGCGCTTTTTATCGTAAAGTAAAGAGTAAAGTCATCTTTTAACCTAACCAGTTAAATGTAATGTTATCAAATTTAGATTTCCGCCTAAATAGACATACCCAAAAGTAATGATTTATCATGAGATGGCCATAAATAATACCTAGTAATACTTATACTGCCAGAAAAAGTAACTGCCAGTATAAAAAGTTATCCACTACCGTTCAAAAGTTTGGGGCCACTTAGAAATGTCCTTATTTTTGAAAGAAAAGCACATTCTTCGTCCATTAAAACAACATAAAATTGATCAGAAATACAGTGTAGACATTGTTAATGTTGTAAATTACTTTTGTGGCTGGATTCTTTTAAATGACTTTTAATGGAATATCTACATAGGCGTACAGAGGCTCATTATCAGCAACCATCACTCCTGTATTCCAATGGCACGTTGTGTTAGCTAATCCAAGTTTCTCATTTTAAAAGGCTAATTGATCATTAGAAAACCCTTTTGCAATTATGTTAGCAAAGCTGAAAACTGTTGTCCCTGATTAAAGAAGCAATAAAACTGGCCTTCTTTAGACTGGTTAAGTATCTGGAGAATCAGCATTTGTGGGTTCGATTACAGGCTCAAAATGGCCAGAAACAAAGACCTTTCTTCTGAAACTCGTCAATATCTTCCTGTTCTGAGAAATAAAGGCTATTCCATGCGAGAAATTGCCTTGAAACTGAAGATCTCGTACAATGCTGTGTACTATTCTCTCCGCAGAACAGCGTAAACTGGCTCTAACCAGAATAGAAAGAGGAGTGGGAGGCCCCGGTGCACAACTGAGCAAGAGGACAAGTACATTAGAGTGTGTAGTTTGAGAAACAGACACCTCAAGTCCTCAACTGGCAGCTTCATTAAATAGTACCTGCAAAACTCCGGTCTCAATGTCAACAGAGAAGAAGCGATCCCGTGATGCTGGCCTTCTAGGCAGAGTTCCTCTGTCTAGTGTCTGTGATCTTTTGCCTATCTTTTATTTTTATTGGCCAGTCTGAGATATGGCTTTTTCTTTGCAACTCTGCCAGATAATACTGCTTTTGCTGCAAGGGCTAGGCTCTCCCGTTTCATAATTTGTACTGTAAGCGGAGGTTGCGAGGTTCACAGCCAGAGGAAATCAATCCTTTGTCTTGATAGGCCAGAAAATGTGACATGTCTCTCCCTATACAAATGAGATGTCAGGTTTCACATACTGCATCTCAGATGAGAGCGGAGAGTGACATGTGAAGCGGGACAACCAGAGCTTTCACAGAGGGCACACCACTTGATGTTGCACCATTCACAGAGTACTCTGTGCACAGAAATGTTTGGTCGGATCCGGTCCAGAACAGCTCAAAGTCCCATAAATAGGGGACTTAACGTTTAAGAGTTAAATGTTAATAGGGGGATCGTCCACAGCGTTCATTAGTGTAAAGTACGTGATGGCCATCTACTGAAAAGCACAATGTAGTCATTACAGGCCAGGCAAGAGATCAGGATTTAGCCCTTTTCAAGAGAAGGGATCTTCCTTCCACAGTAATTGCTCTCTCCCTTATTTGAATCCTGTATTTCAGACATCATCCTAGACTCTGGGGACCAGGAGTCCAGTCGAGGTTAGAGAGGGGCTCTTGGCTCCGGGTATGCTCACTGTAATTAGGATGGGTGCCAAAGTGTGGATTTAATATGGCCCTTAGTGAGTGTGAAGGAGCTTGTTATAAAGTATTTAGTCTATACCCCTGGGAGCCTTGTCAAGCATTTCTCTGTCAAAGAGTTCATCAGTTATTAGCTCAGGCTTGTGTCAGAGCAGGGTTTTCAGGGGTTAGGTAATGCCACGGGTCCACGCTACGACATTTCCCAACGGTAAAACTGACTGTGCATGTTTGGGATCTGTGATGATATCGGTAGGACCGCTATTTCATAAGCTGTTTATATGTGCTCTAATAAGATAACGGCTGCTTTAACAGTTCAGAAGTGTTTTCCAAATACGAGCCTGATAAAACTAGCACTTCAGTTCTATGATCTAACACACAGAGTGAAAGTGAGGGCAGCCACTGATTTTAAAAGCATGTCAGCTCTACGGTACGTAAACATGTTTCCAAATTCTTGAGTTGCTTGTGTACAGCAGCTGACACCGGGCTTCAAAACACTTCCTGCGATGTTGCAGTATTGCTTTATGTTCAGTATTCAGATTGCAATTGATGGCTTCTTCCGTTGTGCAGTATAAGTCCTTCGATAGTCCATCATGTTTGGCAATCATGCATATCAAACCTGGGACAACATATCATTGTAGCAGAAATGTACAAGCGAGTCGATTCACATCTCTATCAAGACGCTGCCGTTGCTTCACATATTCCCCTAACATCAGTGTAAACGTCTAGTTCTGCTAACAAAACAAACTAATGAGCATTGCCATGTCCATGTTTGGAGGATTATTCAATATTCTGTTTCATTCCAACTTGTTAGAATAACGCTGACTGCACTAACAACTCATACGTTACCCTTACACCCACCACTCATTAAGTGTCCATGGAGAAAACGAAGAGGCAACTCCTAGTTGTAAATGTAAACCTATTGTAAGTACACATAGTACAGCAGCTATTCAACAGCAGTACACTGGCATAAAGCACGGCAACATTGTCTTTGAGAACGGGATGGTAATTGTTTTGAGGGCAAGGTGAGAATGTCCAGTGTTGGGCTGCATGCTGAGCACGACTATTGCGCCGGTCCTTTCCCCCCCCCCAGCTGTATAGAAATAGGTTTCTCCATTTAATTGGATGGTGGGCATGTGGAGCAGAGAGGTGAGAGGCTTATAGTAGGAAGTGTTAGAAGGTCTAACTAAGAGGTGTCAAAGTCAATTCCTGGAGGACACGTGCTGCTTTTTAAAAATCCTGGCCTCTGCTCTTAATAAGTGAATTAGCTCAACATTGGGTCACAAGGATGGAACAATTCGTGTAAAATAAAATAGAAATTACAGTCAAGTATATATTTGTATGCTATGGGATAATTTGTTATATAAAATTCAGAATTATCTGGTGTTGGATGAGGGGGCAACCTATTGAGGTAGAAAAATGATATGAGTGCAAACCCATATCTCTCACAATGCTCAAGAGTAAGACTATTGACTTGTACACATTGAAGTAAGAAAATGGTGGACTTGGGCAATGCGTACTCTCACTTTCCTCTCAGTCATTGGCTTTATTACCGCTGTTTGAATTTAGAGATACTGTGGAGTATGTTTTTTTCCCCATCAATGGTGTCCTTATCTCTCTCACTATAAACTCTTAAGTTGTGGAGATAATTTTTCAATTTTCAGCCTTCCTCCTAGAGAGTGTATTTCCCCATCCACATCAACACAGCAAGATATCACATTCCCCGAGCTTTGGTTCAGATTACCATTTTAAAAGTGATTAAGCACACTTTTGTGCAGTTGAAATCGCCGGGGAAAAGTATTTCAGAGAACAACTGTAATTACTTATCTGTTTGCCTGTGGGCTTTTCTCACCACCACAATCAATTATTCTGTCCTCTGAAATAATAAATGACTAAGGCTAAATGGATTTAGGAGAGCAAATCCGATATTTCACCTTTGAAAGAAACATTGTTGGAAACAGTTCTAGCAAAAATGAACACATTAATGAGCCCCAGCTGCTGTTTCAAAAGGTGCTGAAAAATAACCAGGACGTGGGATAGACAACGATTTGAGCCTCCTTCATATGGACCATAGGTTAAAACGCCAAGGTATTCAAAGCCACTTCCAATTTGGTATTTTGTCTGGTGTTCTCCTTTTTGATAGATCAAACCAGTATATTTTCAAACAACCTATGTCGTTTGCTGACTTCAAGCTAAAGGGATTAATGCAGAAAGCGTGTCTTTCTTGTACCTCCAAGATATAAAACAAAGCATGAGGCATCCGGCCAGGAAAAGCAAATGTGGCATCTCTGCTGTATACTGCGTTTAGCAAATGAGGCTCGATCATCCTCCGGCAATTTCCGCAGGATCTGGAGAATGGAAGTGATTGAACGTTCAAATGACTGTAGCCTATATTTCCTACAGTTGTGGCAATGGCCCTGCGGTCCTCATATTTCACCTTTTTTTTAATATATATATATTTTTGCGATAGTCTCTCTCAGGGCTCTATTTCCGACTGGCGTTAAGGCGGCGCTAGATTCAACTTGTAAAAGCTGGGGTTCTGCTAGTTAAGACTGGCCAAAAGCTTGTCATAGATGTAACGCGATTTGTTACGGCATTGATTTTGTCAGAGGAGGCGCACAGTAGCCTAATCAGTAGCCTATAACCAATGTTTTATTAAAATATCATAAGCAGCAAAACAGTCAACAGACTTTCTTTACATTTCTGTTGGATCTAACCGTCAAATCGCATGAATTCTGATCGCTGCCCTTGGTGCTGAATCCCCTTGGAGCCTAAGCCATTTGACCGGTTTTTATTGTTTGCCTTTCACGTGACAAAGTCATTAACAGGCCATATCAACAGATATGGTCGGCTAATCTTCTTAACTTTTGTTTAATTGTCCATGGCTCAAAAATGTATAGCATGCGAGTGTAATTTGTGTAGACTAGTATTTCCATGTTGAAGCCAGATTAGATAAATGTTTGTTATAACTAGGCCTATAGTAAGATTTGTGTATACTATTTAATAATCTATATTCAATGGATAGGACAAACATCCATGCCTCCTACCGAAGGATTCCTAGAAGGCCAGCATCACAGAGTCGCCTCTTCACTGTAGACGTTGAGACTGGTGTTTTGCAGGAACTATTTAATTAAGCTGCCAGTTGAGGACTTGTGAGGTGTCTGTTTCTCAAACTAGACACTCTAATGTACTTGTCCTCTTGCTCATCTGAGATGCAGTATGTGAAACCTAACATCTCATTTGCATAGGGAGAGACATGTCACATTTTCTGGCCTATCAAGACAAAGGATTAATTTCCTCTGGCTGTGAAACTCGCATCTCCACTTACAATACAGATTATGAAACGGGAGAGCCTAGCCATTGCAGCAAAGGCAGTATTATCTGGCAGCTTCATCAAATAGTACCCGAAAAAAAACAAGTCTCATCGTCAACAGTGAAGAGGCGACTCCGGGTTGCTGGCTTTCTAGGCAGGGTTGCAAAGAAAAAGCCATATCTGAGACTGGCCAATAAAAAGAAAAGATGGTTAAAAGAACACAGACACTGGACAGAGGAACTCTGCCTAGAAGGCCAGCATCCTGTAAAAAAAACCCACAAATGCTGATTCTCCAGATACTCAACTAGTCTAAAGAAGGCCGGTTTTATTGCTTCTTTAATCAGGGACAACAGTTTTCAGCTGTGCTAACATAATTGCAAAAGGATTTTCTAATGATCAATTAGCCTTTTAAAATTATAAACTTGGATTAGCTAACACAACATGCCAATGGAACACAGGAGTGATGGTTGCTGATAATGGGCCTCTGTTCGCCCATGTAGATATCCCATAAATAATCTGACGTTTCCAGCTACAATAGTCATTTACAACATTAACAATGTCTACACTGTATTTCTGATCAATTTGATGTTATTTTAATGGGCCAAAAATGTGCTTTTCTTTCAAAAATAAGGACATTTCTGAGTGGCCCCAAACTTTTGAAAGGTAGTGTATGTTTAACAATGTATTTCCATATTGAAGGAATGCACTCGGAGCTCCCGAGTGGCGCAGTGGTCTAAGGCACTGCATCTCAGTGCTTAAGGCATCACTACCGACATCCTGGGTTGAATCCAGGTTGTATCACAACCGGCTGTGATTGCGAGTCCCATAAGGCGGCACACAATTGGCCCAGCATCAACTGGGTTTGCCTGGTGTAGGCCATCATTGTAAATAAGAATTTGTTCTTAACTGACATGCCTAGATAATAAAAGTTCAATTTAAAAAAGAACAATGTGGACTGCAAACATGTTCAACATATTTAACAAATATGGGGCAGGCCATTTAACAAACTAGGAAATAACGGACTACAATCGAATTGGAGATGATGACGAGGCAATACATAAAACACTGTAAAGACAACTTGAAGCAACCACATATTCAGCCATGGAGCAAGTTCTGATTGGCCAATGAGGTGTCAAGCCTCGACGTACCCACAACTTGTTAATTCATCAAAACCCAGAAATGTTGTGCCACCTCCAGCTACTCTGCACATATTCTGGAAGTAAAATAGCACAACAACAAAAATCTGTCACCAGCACTAAGATTTATCATTGTATTTGGTTTGTTAAAATAGAGCCCTTAGTGTAATAGCCATTGTAGCTGTGTCTTATAATAAGATCTGCATTGATTTGTATTGCCCTTTCAATAATAACCAGTAAACGAAATGTGAGCAATAGTTCCCTTGGTGAATACTTGCTGTTTAATTAGTAAACAGAAATCAAACTGAATGGAAAATCAATAGATGGGAAATATATGGGTTTCGTAATCAAGACCCATTGGTGAACTCAGGAATATAAAGAGGAATCCATCATATTTACTGAAAGTGGCAATCTTCTTTCCACCTAATTTAACACCTGATTTACTTAACAGGCACTTCTCAATAGGCGGTCCCTTTGATTTTCCCCACATTTTGTTACATTACAGCCAGTAGAGGCTCCTCAGTGAATTTCTCCTCAGTGAATTTCATAAAAATAAAACAATTAAAAAGTTATATTTTTTTGTAAAAATGATACTAAATATAATCATCAAATAATTTATTAAAACACACTATTTTGCAAAGAAGGTCTAGAGTAGCCTCAACAGCACTCAGTAGGGTAGCACCATGGTGTAGCCGGAGGAAAGCTACCTTCCGTCCTCCTCTGGGTGCATTGACTTCAATACAAAACCTAGGAGGCTCATTGTTCTTTACCCCCTTCCATAGACTTACACAGTAATTATGACAACTTCCGGAGGATGTCCTCAAACCTATCAGAGCTCTTGCAGCATGAACTGACATGTTGTCCACCCAATCAAAGGATCAGAGAATGAATCTAGTACTGACAGTATTAGTTACAGCTAGCTAGCACTGCAGTGCATAAAATGTGGTGAGTAGTTGACTCAAAGAGAGAGAGAAAGACATTAGTCGAACAGTATAACAAATTCATTTCTTAACACCCTGCTCAAACAAAGGGATGTTATTTTAGCTATCTGGCTATGACTTTCCAACAAAACATTGGAACTCTTCCATGTCAAGGTAAGCTTTTGGCATTACAAATGTATTGCCACCGGGGTCCACCGGTGTAACTGCTTACTGACTGTACACTAACGTTACTGCATGATTGTAGTGGGTTTACTAACACATTAGTTCTATTAGCTATGCTGACTATGACGTTACTTCTTTAGCTAATATTGTGACACCGATGTAGGCTGTGTGTAGTGGTTTGGCTTGGAAACGTTTTTTCGCCTGGTCACATACAGCTGATGTGTTGGGCATTGAAGTCCACAAGCGAAGGGACAAGGTGAGAGGACGAGAGTGTATTCATTCCGCTGATTCTGTTGAAAAACATTTCTTAAATGGAAGCAAATGGAACAAATCGGGGATAACATACCTGAATTTGTCACATTTTTGGACGAATGATTACACCCTATATCAGCTAGATGCAGGCAAGAGTGTGCAAGGCGGTGTTGAATGTCAAATGTGTCCCTCGACACACCTCAAATGTGTCTCTCAACCTGTGTGCACCTACGTTGTAAACCGTCATTCATAGGCTAGCCCAGTGGTACCCAATCCTGGGGAGCCAAAGTGTTTCACATTTTTTATTTTGCCCTAGCACTACACAGCTGATTAAATTATCAAATGATCAACTCATCAAAAGGCTTTGATGATTTCAATCAGGTGTGTAGTGCTAGGGCAAAAACAAAAATGTGCACCCCTTTGGGTCCCCAGGACCAGGATTGAGAACCACTGGGCTAGGATGTAGCAACCTTATAATGGGGGAAGGGAAATCTGAGTGTCGAATATTAGCCTAAACCTATCGCTGTTACATTTAACTGGGTGAATGGAATATGAATGACAGTCGTCCAGTATGCTGTAATAGAAAAAAAATAGTCCTCCCTCATCTTAAACAGCACTGACCGCCACTGATTACAGACTTATTCTAAAATGGATTCATTGTTTTTTTTAATCAATCTACACACAATACCCCATAATAACAAAGGAAAGTGGTTTTTAGAAATGTTTTCAAATGTATTAAAAAAAATGAAATATCACATTTATATAAGTTTTCAGACTCTTCACTCAGTACTTTGTTGAAGCACCTTTGGCAGCGATTACAGCTTCGAGTCTTCTTCGGTATGACGCTACAAGCTTGGCACATCTGTATTTGGGGAGTTTCTCCTATTCTTCTTTGCAGATCCTCTCAAGATCTGCCAGGTTGGATGGGGAGCATCGCTGCAGAGCTATTTTCAGGTTTCTCCAGAGATGTTAGATAGGGTTCAAGTCCAGACTCTGGCTGGGCAACTCAAGGACATTTAGAGACTTGTCCCGAAGCAACTACTGCTTTGTCTTGGCTGTGTGCTTAGGGTCGGGGTCCTGTTGTAAGGTGAATCTTAGCCCCCAGACCGAGGTCCTGAGCGCTCTGGGGCAGGTTTTCATCAAGGATCTCTCTGCACTTTGCTCCGTTCGTCTTTCCTTCGATCCTGACTAGTCTCCCAGTCCCAGACACTTGGCTTTTCAGGCCAAAGAGTTCAATCTTGGATTCATCAGACCAGAAAATCTTGTTTCTCTTGGTCCAAGAGTCTTTAGGTGTCTTTTGGCAAACTCTAAGCGGGCTATCATGTGCCTTTTACTGAGGAGTGGCTTCCGTTTGGCCACTACCATAAAGGCCTGATTGGTTGAGTGCTGCAGAGATGGTTTTCCTTCTAGAAGGTTCTCCGCATTACCAAAGAGACACTCTAGAGCACACTCTAGACACTCTGTCAGAGTGACCATCGGGTTCTTGGTCACCCAGTTTGGCCAGCTCTAGGAAGAGTCTTGGTGGTTCCAAACTTCTTCCATTTAAGAATGATAGAGGACACAGTGTTCTTGGGGACCTTCAATGCTGCAGAAGTATTTTGGTACTCTTCCCCAGATCTGACTCGGAGCTCTATGGACAATTCATTCAACCTCATGGCTTGGTTTTTGCTCTGACATGCACTGTCAACTGTGGGACCTTATATATACAGGTATGTGCCTTCCCAAATCATGTCCAATCAGTTGTATGTACCATTGTATGTACCACAGGTCAAGTATTGGAAACATCTCAAGGATGATCAATGGGAACAGGATTCCCCTGAGCTCAATTTTGAATCTCATAGCAAAGGGTCTGAAGGTATTTTAGTTTTAAAATTGTAATACATTTGTAAATATATTTATTTTTTTAACTGTTTTTGCTTCATCATTATGGAATATTGTATATAGATTGCTGAGGATCTTTTTTATTATTTAATCAATTTTAGAATAAGGCTGTAATGTAACAAAATGTGGATAAAGTCAAGGGGTCTGAATACTTTTCGATGGCACTGTATACAGTGTATCTTCACAGTCTTTTAACATGGAATAGTCATTGTGGAAGCAAAAAAATGATAACATTAAACATCTGTACTTACCTGAGATAATGGAAGCGAGACGGAATGCATCAGGGTAGCGAACAGGCATCACAGGTTCATAAGGGGATGTTTCATAAAGCTCTCCACCTGGGAAAACAGTACATGATGAAATTGTTTTGATAAAAAGGAAAATGATAGTGTGCTCACACCCACATACTGTAGTTCATGGTACATTAATTACTGGGTATGTGTTGCGGTACATTTAATAAAGGAATATGATCTCAAAATGTATACAAAGTTGTTGACCTTCATGTGTCTAAGGCAAGGAGTCATGGTTTTAGAAACATTGCACAGGATAAAACATTTTTTTTGTGCTAAAACAATAAGCAAATATCTACATTGTTTGTGTTGATAACAGAAACCAGTGAAGTTTGAATTCTACAAAATTTGTCAACTTGAGATTTTGGCTCTTAATCGGTCTGTCTGACCAATAACACATTTTACACCCTGAAGATTTCAATGGTGTGAACATTTGGCTAATTTTGTGATATGCAAAGCAGATCGTTCACCACGGTCAGATAATTTGATTTTGGAAAGAACATTTGGTCCTGGTGCTCTCTGATTTAGGTGTGGCAGCCTCCAAACGCTGAATTGCTATGGCTGTTTGTAAAAAAAAATGAATCAAATTAGCACTCAACTGACTGTGCTGCTCCCCTGTGCCTCTCTCTCAGAAGCCTCTAATCCTGTGTTTAAAATTCACAGCCATTCGGTGTGATCCAGACAAAACCCTCCAGTGTGTAGCATTGCATTTTGATGCTAACAGAAACACAGCAAGGCTGGTGTGGGACAGGCAGGGAGCCCACCGCAGCAAATGAGAAAATCCAAAACCTGTGGGGAGAGGTGAAGCCCAGTGGATAACCATCCAATCAATAAATATCACCATTTGTTTATCACAATGCTCCGTGCGTTTGAAAAGAGGATGTTACCTCATCAAGTGTTCTTCCAGCTGTTCAGAGAATGGAGACTTCAATGGAAGGTAGTGTGTGATTCACATATGTGTTGATCATGTTGTACAGTATAGTGCATATTTCATTACCAGGCTGCCGATCAGGTGGAATAAAAAGAATACCCTTGAAGATGTCACTTTAGTAACACAGTGTAACGTGGGTTCACAGTACATTTGTTGAAAAGAAAACATTGTATTATGATGTTATCTTAGTTCCATCGTGAACAGGGGGATACAAAAAGCGTCAGTAAAACAACTATTGAAATACACCAAACTAAAGATGATCAACTATAACGCCAAATGGCTAAAAAAAAACATGTCATTCAACAGGAGTGAAAGTTGCGCCTCCCAGCATTATAAACTGCAGAGGGACGACATTGAACTCTTCCCTTGCCAACTCCTGAGCAAAAGTCCAAGGAGGGCCACACTAAGGCTGATATAATGTCTTGTTCCCTTATGTGAGGGGGAGAAAAAAATCATAACCAGTTTCCCCATCTGATAATGAGGAAACATGTCTAATAATTAAGATTTTGACCATGGACCCTGACTCAGGACTCCAGACACACTCCATAGATTCCTAGACATAATACATTACTATAAGAAAGTAAGCAACCCATTGTAAGACATTGCAGAGAGACTGTCAGCATCTACACCACCCTACATCCTACTGACTGCTTGCCTCTGAAACTAAGCAGGGCAGGGCCTGGTCAATTCTTGGATGGGAGAATAGAATATGCTGAATGTGGTGTTGGAGGGCCATAAGAAAGCACTATTCCATCTGGTAAGGGAGTGATGGGGGGAAGGGGTAACTCAACTGCATAAGGTGCCATCATTCAAATGAGACATTAAACAGATGTCCATAATCTCTGTGGTCATTAAAGTAGCCATGGCACTTGTTGCGCGAGTTAAAGGTTAACCCCACTGTCAAAGCTAAAATCCTAATCTGGCTTCTCATACTCCCTTGGCCACCTACAGTCATTTTCTCCAGCTTCCAACTGACTCATTCAACCCCTGCAACTCTTCTCCAGGTAGAAGATGATGTGGTCAAATGAGGGTCAAATAAAAGTTGGTGTGTTTGGTCTTATCATTGTGCTTGTTCATACTGCTGCTTCATAATCAAAACGATTGATTGAACTACAAATCAAATTGTACTTGTCACATGTGCCGAATACAACGGGTGCAGTGACATGCTGAATAACAATTTTTAGGGCCTTCCTCTGACACCGCCTGGTATAGAGGTCCTGGATGGCAGGAAGCTTGGCCGTGGTGATGTACTGGGTCGTACACACTACGCTCTGTAGTGCCTTGCGATCGGAGGCCGAGCAGTTGCCATACCAGGCAGTGATGCAACCAGTCAGGATGCTCTTGATGGTGCACCTGTAAAGCCTTTTGAGGATCTGAAGACCCATGCCAAATATTTTCCGTCTCCTGAGGGGGAATAGGTTTTGTCCTGCCCTTTTCACGACTGTCGTGGTGTGCTTGGACCATGTTAGTTTGTTGGTGTTGTGGAAACCAAGGAACTTGAAGCTCTCAATCTGCTCCACTACATCCCCTTCAATGAGAGTTGGGGGCATGCTCGATCCTCCTTTTCCTGTAGTCCACAATCCTCTCCTTTGTCTTCATCACGTTGAGGGAGAGGTTGTTGTCCTTGCACTACATGGTCAGGTCCCTGACCTCCTCCCTATAGGCTTTCTCATCGTTGTCGGTGATCAGGCCTACCACTGTTGTTTCATTGGAAAACTTAATGATGGTGTTGGAGTCGTGCCTCGCTGTGCAGTCATGGGTGAACAGGGAGTACAGGACGGGACTGAGCACGCACCCCTGATGAGCCCCAGTGTTGAGGATCAGTGTGCGGACGTGTTGTAATGTACCCCTACCACCTGGGGGTGGTCCGTCAGGAAGTCCAGGATCCATTTGCAGAGGGAGGTGTTTAGTCCCAGGTTCCTTAGCTTAGTGATGAGCTTTGAGGGCACTATGGTGTTGACTGCTGAGCTGTAGCATTCTCACATAGGTGTTCTTTTTGTCCAGGTGTGAAAGGGCAGTGTGGAGTACAGATACAGATTGCGTCATCTGTGGATCTTTGGTATGCAAATTGGAGTGGGTCTAGGGTTTCTGGGATAATGGTGTTGATGTGAGCCATGACCAGCCTTTCAAAGCATTTCATGGCTACAGACGTGAGTGCTATGGGTTGGTAATCATTTAGGCAGGTTACCTTAGTGATCTTGGGCACAGAGACTATGGTGGTCTGCTTGAAACATGTTGGTATTACAGACTCAGACAGGGAGAGGTTGAAAATATCAGTGAAGACACTTGCCAGTTGTTTAGTGCATGCTTGGAATACACATCTTGGTATTCCGTCTGGCCCTGTGGCATTGTGAATGTTGACCTATTTAAAGGTCTTACTCACATCGGCTGCGGAGAGCGTGATCACACAGTCGGCCGGAACAGCTGATGCTCTCGTGCATGTTTCAGTGTTACTTGCCTCGAAGCGAGCATAGAAGTTATTTAGCCCGTCTGGTAGGCTCATGTCACTAGGAAGTTCTTCGCTGTGCTTCCGTTTGTAGTCTGTAATAGTTTGCAAGCTCTGCCAGATCCGACATGCGTCAGAGCCGGTGTAGGACGATTCGATCTTAGTCCTGTATTGACGCTTTGCCTGTTTGATGGTTTGTTGGAGGGCATAGCGGGATTTCTTATAAGCTTCCAGGTTAGAGTCCCACTCCTTGAAAGAGGCAGCTCTACCCTTTAGCTCAGTGCGAATGTTGCCTGTAATCCATGGCTTCTGGTTGGGGTATGTACGTACAGTCACTGTGGGGATGACGTCATCGATGCACTTATTGATGAAGCCCATGACTGATGTGGTGTACTTCTCAATGCCATCAGAGGAATCCCGGAACATATTCCAGTCTGTGCCAGCAAAACAGTCCTGTCACTTAGCATCTGCTTCATCTGACCACTTTTTTATTGATTTACTCACTGGTGCTTTCTGCTTTAATTTTTGATGGTAAGCAGGAAACACAGGAGAACATAATTCTGGTCAGATTTGCCAAATGGAGGGTGAGGGAGAGCTTTGTATGTGTGTGGAGTAAAGGTGGTCCAGAGTTTTTACCCTCTGGTTGCACATTTAACATGCTGATAGAAATTTGGTAAAAGGATTTAAGTTTCCCTACATTAAAGTCCCTGGCTACGAGGAGCTTGTTTGCTTATGGCGGAATAGAGCTCATTCAATGCTGTCTTAGTGCCAGGCTCTGACTGTGGTGGTATGTAAACAGCTACGGAAAATACAGATTAATACTCTCTAGGTAGATAGTGTGGTCTACAGCTTATCATGAGATGCTCTACCTCAGGCGAGCAAAACCTAGAGACTTCCGTAGATATCGTGTACCAGCTGTTGTTTACTAATATGCATAGTCCCCCGCCCCGTGTCTTACCAGAGGTTGCTGTTCTATCCTGCCAATAGAGTGTATAACCCACCAGCTGTATGTTATTAATGTCGTCGTTCAGCCACGACTCGGTTAAACACAAGATATTACAGTTTTTAATGTCCCGTTGGTAGGATATACGTGCTTTCAGTTCGTCCCATTTATTTTCCAGCGATTGAACGTTAGCTAACAGTACGGATGGCAAAGGCAGATGAGCCACTCGTCGCTGAAACCTTTGTGTTGTGCACCCTAAGGACAAAGAAATCCCATTTCTACCACTTCCCTAGCTTCCCTTCACTACTTCAGTCAGCATTGGCGATCATCACAACGTGTAACATCACCACAGGCAGTTCTCTAAGAGTAGCTATTGCAGAAACCATGGGGGAGGGTTGTGAGATAAGGGGATATTATCCCTCTTTCTCCCTGTCCACATTTTTCCATATCATCCTACACATCTCTATAGTGAGAAAGCAAAGGCAGCCAGACACACATTCTTACTTCTCTCTCTTAGCATGCCTAAGTACAACAATTGCCCATTTTTACGAGTGCTTGGAACTCTTAGGGAACCCACAGTTACCACTGAGATAGGTCCTTTTTCCCAGAGACTTCCCATAAAGTCTGTTTACCCATCCTAAATGGCCATTGTACAATAGCAAAATCTTCAAACAAAGCCAAATGCTCTAGCTTTGAAAGTGCTGTGGCCAGCCTCAGGGCCAGCTTAGAGAGGATCATGGATGATGAAGCTCTATTCTTCTCCGGGGGGACTGAGGGGAAGTTTAGGGAAACAAACTATTTCAGTTTCACCCAAGTGGCCAAGAAGAAACTTCCCTGCATATCATACAAGTATATTATAATTTAGCCTCATCCACATACACTGAGTATACAATACATTATTAAGAACTCTTTCCACGACATAGACTGAGCAGGTGAATCCAGGTGAAAGCTATTATCCCTTGTTGATGTCACTTGTTAAATCCACATAAATCAGTGAGGATCAGTGGTCTCCAACCTTTTCTAGCATGAGAGCTACTTAAAAAAAAGGAAACATGTCACGAGCTACTCATTTTTTTATTTCTTTCAAATAGGCAAATTCTGCTCTTCTCCTCCCCACTGCAACTCTTCCCCGGGTCCTTAGTGTAAGAGAAAGTAATGTTTTCTGTCAACATATCTGGTAAATTAAAGGTTAATAAAATCTGTTGTATATTTCCAAAATGATTTTCCTTCAAAATTACAATTGTTCATAGAGAAACAACGAAATTGGATGTTCTGAGTCCATGTCAATGGTTAAATCATATCATAAGAAAAACATTTTTAGGCTTGGATTAAAAAAAAATGTAATTCCCCTTTAATTGCGCATCTAGAAATTGAGGAATGTGACATCTAACATGCTGACCCCAATGTTTGCGTTCGCGTTACGTGCGCTTACGTTGCAAAATAAATGTATGTCTACATGTTATTCAATCATTTCATCCAAACTGCTCACGCGCATCAATGAGCATCTGTGTAGCAAGGCTTTAAAATAGAACATGGTTTTTAGGAGCATACAGTGAATTTGGAAAAAATTCAGATCCCTTGACTTTTTCCACATTTTGTTATTTTACAGCCTTAATCTAAAAACAGGTTTTTAGACATTTGTGAAAATGTATTTTAAAAAAACAACTGAAAAATTACATTTACATACGTATTCAGACTCCTACTCAGTACTTTATACAAGAAACTTTGGCAAAAATTACAGCCTTGAGTTTCCTTGGGTATGACCCTACAAGCTTGTCACACCTGTATTTGGAAAGTTTCTTCCATTCTTCTCTGCAGATCCTCTCAAGCTCTGTCGGGTTGGATGGGGAGAGTCACTGCACAGCTATTTTTAGGTCTCTCCAGAGATGTTCGATTGGGTTGAAGTCTGATTCTGTCTGGGCCACATTCAGAGACTTGTCCCGAAGCCACTCCTGCGTTGTCTTGGCTGTGTGCTTAGGGTCATTGTCCTGTTGGAAGATGAACCGTCGACCCAGTCTGAGGTCCTGAGCAGTCTGGAGCATGTTTTCATCAAGGATCTCTCTGTACTTTGCTTTGTTCGTATTTCTCTCGATCATGACTAGTCCCCAGTCCCTGCCGCTGAAAAACATCCCCACAGCATGATGCTGCCACCAACATGCTTTATCGTATGGATGGTGCCATGATGCTTGGCATTCAGGCCAAAGAGAATATTGTTTCTCATACTCCAAGCGGGTGGTCATGTGTCTTTTACTGAGGAGTGGCTTTTATCTGGCCACTCTACCATAAAGGTCCACACTCCAGTCCAATTTGTGGTGGTAATGCACCTTAAAGTTGGTTGCCAACCGCGATATAAAGTCAGAATAAGATGAATGAAGGAGGAGAGATTACTAGAAACAAACTAGGTTTACCCTTTTAGCTGTGGATTAATTGTCGTAGTAGAGGACCTTGTTCATTTCAGGTAAGATATCAACCCGGGCCTCCCGGGTGGCGCAGTGGTTAAGGGCGCTGTACTGCAGTGCCAGCTGTGCCATCAGAGTCCCTGGGTTCGCGCCCAGGCTCTGTCGTAACCGGCCGCAACCAGGAGGTCTGTGGGGCGACGCACAATTGGCCTAGTGTCGTTAGGGAGGGCTTGGCTCATCCCTTGTCTCATCGCGCACCAGTGACTCCTGTGGTGGGCTGGGCGCAGTGAGCGCTAACCAGGGTTGCCAGGTGCATAGTGTACCCGCTGACACATTGGTGCGGCTGGCTTCCGGGTTGGATGCGCGCTGTTTTAAGAAGCAGTACCGGAGGACGCATGACTTTCAACCTTCGTCTCTCCCGAGCCTGATGAGACAAGATAGCTACTACAACAATTGGATACCACGAAACTGGAGAGAAAAAAGGGGTAATTTTTTTTTTTAAGAAAAAAAAAAAGATAACAACCCATGTTTATAGCCCAGGACAAATTAGCTAGCTAACAGCAAGCTAGCTAAATGGCCATGAGTTTTTCATGCGTTTCATGCGTTTCGACATGTCATCAAATTAATATAGTTGGTTCAGAGTTCATTGTGATATTTCAACATGCGTGTCCTGATCACATCTGGTGTGGATGGACAAAATCAACAGACGCACGTGCGTGCCCGGTCTAGTCAGCATGTAATGGGCCAGTCTAGCGATGGTTCTGTAGGCCTACTGCTGCTCATTTCATGGCAAATTTAGCAAATAACAAATAATAGATACAAATGATATACTTACTCATGATATACTGCTGCCAGGTAAGCCTACTTTGCAGTGAACACTTAATTTGGTATTTCTGTCAACCCACAAGATGGTCACCACATCACTGGCTACACACAGAGTGATAAACAAACAATCGCACGCACCACAGACAGACAGGGGCAATATTACTAGAAATGAATTGGCAGATACTGTATTAGGTTATTAGCTTATTAAGCCAATAATGGCTCAAAAAATGTGAGATAACGTCAATGTCGTAATGTCTGATACTTGTGAGATTGGTTTAGGACAGTTTGCGGTGGAACACGTGAAAATTGCATGTACTTTCAGAATTGTTTGGCGAGCTATTCATAAGTGGGCTCCGAGTTACTGGAAGCTCGCAATCTACCTGTTGGAGACCCCTGGTGTAGATGAAGGGGAGGAGACAGGCTAAAGAAGTATTTTAAACCTTGAGACAATTGAGACATGGATTGTGTATGTGTGCTATACAGAGGGTGAATGGTAGTAGGTGCCAGGTGCACTGGTTTGTGTCAAAGACTGCAACACTGCTGGGGTTTTCATGCTCAACAGTTTCCTGTTTGTCTCAAGAATGGTCTACCAGAGACTCCCGGGTAGCGCAGTGGTCTAAGGCCACCAGAGATTCTGGGTTTGAGCCCAGGCTCTGTCACCGCGACCGGGAGGCCCATGGGGCGGCGCACGATTGGCCCAGCGTCATCCGGGTTAGGAAGGGTTTGGCCGGCAGGGATATCCTTGTCTCATCGCACACTAGCGACCACTGTGGCGGGCCGGACGCAGTGCACGCTGACCAGGTCGCCAGGTGTACAGTGTTTCCTCCGACACATTGGTGCGACTGGCTTCCGGGTTGGATGTGCACTGTGTCAAGGTCGCATTTCTCTCGACCTTTGCCTCTCCCAAGTCTGTACGGGAGTTGCAGCGATGAGACAAGACTGTAACAACAACCAATTGGATACCACCAAATGGAGGAGTAAAAGGAGTTTAACCAATACATTTTACTTTTTAAAATAATAAAAAATAATAATAATTAAGAATGGTCTACCACCTAAAGGACATCCAGCCAACTTGACAGAACTGTGTGAAGCATTAGAGTCAACATGGGCCAGCATCCCTGTGTCCATGCCCTGACAAATTGAGTCTGTTCTGAGGGGGGATGCAACTCAATATTAGGACGGTGTTCCTAATGCCTAATGTTTGGTATTCTCAGTGTATAATAACAATTCATTTGATTGTAAGTCAAAGAAGTAATAATTCATTAATAACATTGTCAAACATAAAATGATAGCATGAAAGAAGGTAGTGAATGGATTTTGAAAGTGTTTTCTAATGTTATCACGTGCCATGCAGAATTAGAACTGCACAAGTACAGCATCGCTCTCTCGCTTGGGGTTTGACAGATTCACATTCACAGCAGGGGGCCATGGCACTCTGTTCTTGAACAACTGTGCTATTTGACAGTCACCCAACCAATAATGTATTCCTCAGGTAATACAAAACATTATTCCCAGCTGTTTAGTGTATGATGGTTTGCCGTAGGGCAACAACTTATCGTGGTAATTAAGACTCCGTTTGACTTCATTTGCTCTGACAGTGTTGCGCATGGCCAGAGTGAAACAGACAATAATGAGTCCCTTGTAGGAGGATATTGCTCTTAACCCTATCAGTCCCAAGATCCCAGCAAAGATCTGCTTTTCATTTATCTGCATGTCCAGCCCTTATATTTAGCCTCACAATGAAGTGTTTGACCATTTTATTTTCAGGAAAACCAGGGCAACAAGTATAAAACAAAACAATTTGACATAAACAGTTGCATTCATGAGTTTTATTGACAATAATGAGTTCTGCCAAAGCAAATATCTGATCAAAATGAATTTATATGAATTCTGTACGTTCAGAAATACTTTGCTCGGTGAGAAATGAATATCCAACTAGTCAGCGACAACTGCGTGGAGTTTGTGACAGGGAACATGTGAGCTTATTACAGTATTATAGACAATATGTCCTGAGATTTCCGATGATCTTCTATGTAGAAGAACCTTTTACCTTCTAACAATTTTTGTGTAGCTTGTGGGCGTCATAGAGCAACATCTGTACGTGTTCGTGAGAGTTTCAGTTTTTTATAGATAGCTTTTAATAGTTTGCAGCGCAAACCATTCGGACTCCACAGACGTTGTGGTAAAAATACCCAACCTCAGGCCCCATCAGGATATCATAACCACCGATGGTACAACCCAGAAATCTGTAGCTTAAACACCCCATTTTTTAAAAGGGGTTAGAAGGCCGAAACATGCTGCCGTTACGGTGGGACTCATTGGGTTAAGTTGATTCAGTGGATGACTGCCTAAGAGTTTAAGCTGTAGAGAATCTAAAATCCATCACATATTCATTATCAATAGGAGTACATTCCTGAGGTGATGGAATTGTCCTATGGATTTTTCCAGTCTTGCCAAACAGCTTATAGCTTGAAGCAAAGTACATTTTAATAGCTGTCATTCACCTTATTTGTTTAAAGTTGACCTGGTCTATTTGCATAAATGAAGAATATTGATTACATATTTCTCAATGGTTGAAGACCATCTGTGTAGAAGAAAATGGCAACGGCTCTGATAGCTAATCCATTCGCACGATTCCAATGATCCGCATTCAGTCATCCACAAACCGTTATGGCGGAACAAATCCAAATCCCCACTTGCCCGTATTCAGAAGGCAAAATAGTCCGTCTCTTCCTGCCAGGGTAAGAGGGGCGAATTTCCCAACTATAGCCGCCACTCTGGGTGTCATTTCAGTCAAATTGAAATCTGCTCGATGGATCTTCAGTTACAGTAAAGGAATCATTAGAGGGATTTGCAAGAACATAGAATGCCATCCCTGTCATCATATTTCATTGATCCTGTTCACAGGTTTTGGGGGGCCTGAAAATCTCTTATTGATTTGTTCCAGAAAAATATTGACAGGTCTCTTCCTCTGATGATGAAGCACCCACCTAGCGAGCGTGGCAAGATGAGTAAAAACAGAGGACACATTCAGCATGCAGAAGCAAACTCCCATTGCCTCACTGGAGAAATGTGCTCCTTATGACAGAGGATGGCTAAGGTAATGGCTGGTGACTGCTACCATTGCTCATGGTAATGATGGTTTCACTGAGGAATACTGTGTACCTCTGTAACCTTATGCGTTTCTCCCTTGACTCTGCCTGGGTCCTAGGAATAACATACTCAAGCTGGCATAGGGTTCCTATTTCCCCGCTCTAAATTAGCTGTGTAGTGATATTAGCATGGAATACTGACAGATTCTTCTCTTGACCTTTAGAATACCAGCGGGAAAATCATTATTTTTAAGTGCTTACTTTGTTATTTCATGTAAGATCTCACAATGGCCTGAGACAGACTCACGTATGCTCCCTGCTGTAGAAATATATTCTACTAATTAAACTGCAAGGAAACCGCCCACATAAAGGCCTTCAATTCTCTTAGCTATCTGCTCAATTCACTTTCATTTGAAAGAACAAAACGGTGATATGTGAAGAATGGGACTTCTTAACTGACTGGCCGGAACTGCCTCAAACCCTCGTGCTCTCTCCATGAGGCTTAATCGAAAGAGAAATGCAGCTACCTTTATGTTATTAAAGAGTATGCTTCCCACATAGTAATTATGCCTTTTATAGATTCAGACTCCAAACCCCTGTTGTCCGGCAGTGAGAAGGACCTATTCAAAAGGCCAACCATTATCTGTCACTGACACATTGCATTCAGCTGGCATTTCTTTTAAAACCTCAATTAACAGTTCACGTGTACAATATTAACGAGGGCCAAAGACGGAGCGCAAGTAGCCCAATGAATGCTGGTCCTTTTCACAGCAGCAACGCCCTCCAGTTTGCTGCCTACATGCACAGTGTAACAAAGTCTAAGCAGTCACTAATCTTGGAATACAGCAAAGTAGCCTTCTTTATCACACAAATAAGGGCAAATTTAGTAAACAGAAATGTAAAGGCTGCTAATGTGTGAGATTTGTGGTTATCATTGCACTAGGAGTGTAAGTCCTTATCCCTGCATAATGCTCAGAGCATTTCATGAATATAAATATTGGAAATCCACGAATCGAAAGAATAGAAGATGAATATTATAAAAGGACAATCAATTTATATGAAACTTGCAGATGGCGTGCCTTTACTCATTTTATCTTTGTTAATGTTTTAACATTCGCCCCTCTTAATGTCTAGGCAGGTAGCCTAGAGGTTAAGATTGTTAGCTATAACCGAAAGGTATCTGGTTTGAATCCCTGAGCCGACTAGGTGAAACATCTGCCGATGTGCCCTTGAGCAAGGCACTTAACCCTAATTGCTCCTGTAAGTCGCTCTGGATAACAGCTTTTGCTAAATGACTAAAATGCTACCTACAATTCATTAACACTATCTACAATTCTTTATGCAAAATGCAGAGAACGCAACATTTTTGCTGCAATTTCGCACACACAAACCTTTAATAAATATGCCCCAAAATTCCCTAAATGACTTAATATTTTAGTCAACAGCAACACAGGCTGGCTCTTAGGAATTATCTACATAGCCTGTAGACATTTCCGTATCTGCTGAGAAAACCTTTCAAGCTGGTGCTCTTCCTACAATATCCTAACTTTTCTGGGTTTTGTCCACAACCATTTTTTAAGTGGCTTGCAGCGTTTTTGAGGGTCTGTGGGGAATTGGCACTCGTGTTTGTTTCGATGGAGAACAATATTATATACTGATTGTTTCCAGTTAACAAAAGCCTGGTTGACTGCACAATGGATCATGATTAGATTAAAGCTGCACTGTAAGAGCCCTGTCCTCCATTACAGCCTGTTTTATCTCCCTGGACAGTGCCAAAATGGGACACTTACATTGTTCGGTCAAGTATCCTCAGTGAAAGACACAGGGGAGGTCTGTATTTGTCAAAACAGCTTACTGTATGTAGCCTACTGTAAGTCCAAGTGTAACTCCGTTCAGATAGGCCTGCTTTAGTGTCCTAACATTTCACTTGAACCCTCTATTCTCGATCACAGGCATAGCGACTGACATACCTTGACTGGTGCCATAGGAAGTTAGCTCCTGGTAAAAGTGACTTCGCCACAGTTGAATATAGCATATGGTGCGTCAAAGCTTTTGACTACATTAGAGCTTGTGATTTGATTTGACATCAGCTGCAGTGATGTCTTGAAACATTCATCATGCCACGCTTATGACAATGTGAAGTAGGCTTTTGAAGGACTAAGGTCTAAGTGAAATATTACCTCCTGGATTGTGCAAGTGGCTGGCTCCAGGCCATTGAACGGTGGGTTTGAAACCTAATAATACGATAATATGGAACACTTTAGGTGAAAACCAATCGCGCACCCCTAACAGGTCTTGCTGCTGTAATTGCATTATTGCTCCATTATTTCACAGAGAATAGAAAGCATATATTTTTCATCAGGGGTATCAATATACAGTGCATTTGGAAAGTATTCAGTCCCCTTGACTTTTTTACACCTTTTGTTATGTTACAGCGTTATTCTAAAATTGATTAAATATTATTTTCCCGCTCATCAATCTACACACAATACGCCATAATGACAAAGCAAAAACAGTTTTTTAGAAATGTTTGAAAATGTATTAAATACTAAAAATGGAAATATGACATTTACATAAGTATTCAGACCCTTCACTCAGTACTTTGTTGTAGCACCTTTGACAGTGATTAAAGCTTTGAGTCTTGGGTATGACGCTACTGTCACGACTTCTGCCGAAGTCGTTGCCTCTCCTTGTTCGGGCGGTGCTCGGCGTTCGACGTCACCGGTCTTCTAGCCATCATTGATCCTTTTTTCATTTTCCATTGGTTTTGTCTTGTCTTCCCACACACCTGTTTTCAATCCCATTCATTACCTGTTGTGTATTTAACCCTCTGTTTCCCCTCATGTCTTTGTCAGAGATTGTTTTATTTGTCAGTGTAGTGTGATTGTTGTATAGGTGCGCGTCGGGTCCTCGTACCCATGTTTGTTTGTTTATGTACAGTTAGTGTTATGGAACATACTCGTTGGACTTTATTAAAAGACTCCATTTTACACTCCATTTGACTCTCCTGAGCCTGACTTCCCTGCCACCTAGTACACCTATGCATGACAGCTACAAGCTTGGCACACCTGTATTTGGGGAGTTTCTCCCATTCTTCTCTGCAGATCCTCTCAAGCTCTGTCAAGCTGGATGAGGAGCATCGCTCCAGAGCTATTTTCAGGTTTCTCCAGAGATGATAGATCGGGTTCAAGTTCGGACTCTGGCTGGGCAACTCAAGGACATTCAGAGACTTGTCCCAAAGCCACTCCAGCTTTGTCTTGGGTGTGTGCTTAGGGTCATTGTCCTATTGGAAGATGAACCTTCGCCCCAGTCTGAGGTCCTGAGCGTTCTGGAGCACTTTTTCATCGTGTATCTCTCTGTACATTGCTCCGTTCATCTTTCCCTCAATCCTGACTAGTTTCCCAGTCCCTGCCACTGAAAAGCATCCCCAAAGCATGATGCTGCCACCACAATGGTTCAACGTAGGGATGGTGCCAAATTCTTACAGATGTGATGCTTGGCATTCAAGCCAATCTTGGCTTCATCAGACCAGAGAATCTTGTTTAGTTGCCTTTAAGGCTAACTCAAAGCGGGCTGTCATGTGCCTTTTACTGAGGAGTTGCTTCCATCTGGCCACTCTACCATAAAGGCCTGATCGATGGAGTGCTGCAGAGATGGTTGACCTTCTGGAAGGTTCTCCCATCTCCACAGAGGAACTCTGGAGCTCTGTCAGAGTGACCATCGGGATCTTGGTCACATCCCTGACCAAGGCTCTTCTCCCCCGATTGCTCAGTTTGACCGGGCGGCCAGCTCTAGGAAGAGTTTAGTGGTTCCAAACTTCTTCCATTTAAGAATGGCCACTGTGTTCTTGGGGACCTTCAATGCTGCAGAAATGTTTTGGTACCCTTCCCCAGATCTGTGACTCGACATAATCCTGTCTCGGAGCTCTACGGACAATTCCTTCGACCACATGGCTTGGTTTTTGCTCTGACATGCACTGTCAATTGTGGGACCTTATATAGACAGGTGTGGGCATTTCCAAAGCATGTCCAATCAATTGAATTTCCCAAAGGTGGACTCCAATCACCTCAAGGATGATCAATGGAAACAGAATGCACCTGAGCTCAATTTCAAGTCACATGGCAAAGGGTCTGAATAGTCACAGCAAAGGGCTGAAATGGAAACACTTCTAAAAACCTGTTTTCGCTTTGTCATAATGGGGTATTGTGTGTAGATTGCTGAGGGAAACAATTAATTTAATCAATTTTAGAATAAGGCTGTAACCTAACAAAATATGGAAAAAGTGAAAGGGTCTGAATACTTTCCGAATGCACTCTATCCTGTAGCAGGTGCAGCATACAATCCATGAGACTTTCCTTCTTCTCTGCATTTTTTAAAAAGAGACCTAGATGATCATGTAGCCACTGTATCTAATTAGATCTAATTTGCTGATTACGTGTTTGTTCACGAACAAAACATTTTTTTTAAATCAATGACATATACAATTCATAATAGCAGAGTTATTCTGTCTGTATATGTTTATTGTCTATATATTCTGTGTTTTGATTCAGTTTACTGCTGCAACACCATTTCACCAAATCAAATTCCGTTTCTAATTCTTATCTATGCACATACATGCAGATCTCATTATGCAAGTATCTATCTATATGGTACAAGACCATTTTTTAATACAATTTATTCATTGATTTTAGTCTCACCTTCGGTCAGGCCCATGTGGATGCTCCAATAGCTCTGCAGACACTGAAGCTCTTTCTTCATGCCCCTTTTACATCGACAGTCATACAGCGGGCTGACCAGCAGCACCTCCAGGGCAGCCTGGCACTCCCTGTTGGCCAGCATGGTGTCCCTCTCTCTGCCCACCAGGCACTGACGCATCACCCGGTAGCGGGAGCTGCACTGGGGGTTCTGGTTGCATATGTCACTGGCCCTCACGCAATCCAACCAGCCATGGGCACCCGTCCCAACCAGGGCCGATGAGGAACCACCCCAGGAGGACACAACCCCGTCTGAGGGAGGGAACAGGAGGCTGTTTCCATTGGTTTGACATATGGAGTTACACATGCATGGGAATATATGATGGATTTACTGTGTCACTGGTGCAGTATGAGCATTTCATAAGGTAAGGCAGTGTTTGCTAAACCTCTTCTTGAGTACCTCCAGGCGTTCCATGTGTTTGATATATTCCACAACTAGCACATCTGACAAAATTGACTCAAGAGTGCTAGTACTGGAACACATGAAAGAAGTGGAATAGCTGTGGGGTACTGTAGGAAACACTGGTGTAAGGGATTTCTGATCACTGGATATTTTGTTTACGAATATGAAACACGCAAAGAATACATACATACACATATGGTATAAGGAAATGCAATTAAATAACCTTGTAATCAACCAGCGGACAAAAGTGGTTGCAATGACGCCATTCTGATGGTTCTTCTGATGCCTTGTTTGGGTTGAAATATTTGTATAATAGTTTTCTGACCAGATATGGCATATTATATTTAATGTCTCAATGTTGTCATGAAAAATACATCTTTGGTCGTAATGTATTAGCTACAAAAACAAACAAAAAATCAACCAGAAAATTACATCATTATGACATTCCATGCCAAATGTTGTCCACTAGGAACTATATATTGGTCCTAAACCGTCTTGAGTATTGTCACGCCTTGGTCATTGTATTTTGTGTTTTTGTTATATGTTTGGGTAGGCCAGGGTGTGACATGGGTTTATATGTTGTTTTCGTATTGGGGTTTGTATTATTTGGGATCGCGGCTGATTAGGGGTGTTGTTAGGCTTGGCTGCCTGAGGCGATTCTCAATCAGAGTCAGGTGCTTATCGTTGTCTCTGATTGGGAACCGTATTTAGGCAGTCTGAGTTTCGCTTTGTATTTCGTGGGTGATTGTACCTGTCTCTGTGTTGTAGTCACCAGATAGGCTGTAATTAGTTTCACATTCTGTTCTGTTGTTTTTGTATTTAGTTTCAGTTATTTCATGTACCGCGTTTTCATTCATTAAAGTCATGAGTAACCAACACGCTGCATTTCGGTCCGACTCTCTTCTTTCAACAGACGAACGCCATTACAGAATCACCCACCACTCACGGACCGAGCAGCGTGTAAACTGGCAACGACGTGGAGTATACGACGTGGGAAGAAATCGACAGGTGGGCGGCCGACCCAGAGAGAGTGCAGGCGCCCGCCTGGGATTCGCTTCAGCTGTGCGAAGAGGGCTACAGGCGAATGGAGTCAAAAAGGAAAACACGGCGACGCAGAGCGAAAACCGAAAGTAACCCCCAAATATTTATTGGGGGAGAGCGCAGAGAGAGAGTGGCTGAGTCAGGGTTCAGACCTGAGCCAACTCTCCCTGTTAATCGTGAAGAGCAGTTGCAGTGGGAGAGGCTGCACCACTTGGAGAATTGGACATGGTAGGAGGAATTAGACGGTAAAGGACCCTGGGCTCAGCCTGGAGACTATCGCCGTCCCAAGGAAGAAATAGAAGCGGATAAACCGGAGAGGCGCTGGTATGAGGAGGCAGCACGGCGACGCGGTTGGAAGCCTGAAAAGCAGCCCAAAAAAATTATTGGGAGGGGGCTAGAAGGGAGTATGGTTATGCCAGGTAGGAGACCCGCGCAAACTCCCTGTGCTCACCGTTGGGCTAGAGAGACCGGGCAGGCACCGTGTTATGCTATGGAGCGCACGGTGTTTCCAGTGCGGGTGCAGAGCCAGGTGCGGCACATACCAGCCCTTCCTATTGGCCGGGCTAGAGTGGGCATCGAGCCAGGTAAGCTTGGGCAGGCTCGGTGCTCAAGAGCTCCAGTGAGCCTGCATGGTCCGGTCTATCCGGAGCCACCTCCACACACCAGTCCTCCGGTAGCAGCACCCCGCACCAGGCTTCCTGTGCGTGTCCTCGATCCAGTACCACCAGTTCCAGCACCACGCACCAGGCCTCCAGTGCGCCTCGCCTGTTCAGCGCAGCCAGTGCTTTTCTCCTCTCCTGCGCTGCCGGAGTCTCCCGCCTGTTTAGCGCAGCCAGAGCCTTTCTTCTCTCCTGCGCTGCCGGAGTCTCCCGTCTGCCCAGCTCCGCCAGTGCTCCCGTCTGCCCAGCTCCGCCAGTGCTCCCAGTCTGCCCAGCGCCGCCAGTGCTCCCAGTCTGCCCAGCGCCACCAGTGCTCCCAGTCTGCCCAGCGCCGCCAGTGCTCCCAGTCTGCCCAGCGCCGCCAGTGCCGCCAGTCAGCCCAGCGCCGCCAGACAACCAGTCTCTTCCAGATCTGCCAGACAACCAGTCTCTTCCAGATCTGCCAGACAACCAGTCTCTTCCAGATCTGCCAGACAACCAGAATCTTCCAGATCTGCCTGTCAACCTGAATCTTCCAGTTCCGCCAGCCAGCCAGGATTTACCGGAGCCTACTACCTGCCTGAGCTTCATCTCAGTACTGGGCTTCCTCTCATCAGTACTGGGCTTCCTCTCAGTACTGGGCTTCCTCTCAGTACTGGGCTTCCCCTCAGTCCCGGGCTGCCCCTCAGTCCCGGGCTGCTTCGGGCCCGAGCTGCCCCTCTGTCCCGAGCTGCCCCTCTGTCCCGAGCTGCCCCTCTGTTCCGAGCTGCCCCTCTGTCCCGAGCTGCCCCTCTGTCCCGAGCTGCCCCTCTGTCCCGAGCTGCCCCTCTGTCCCGAGATGCCCCTCTGTCCCGAGATGCCCCTCAGTTATGTGGGGATCTGGGTGAGGACTATTAGGCCATGGTCGGCGGAGAGGGTGGATTATCCCGAAGGGGAGGAACAAGGACATTAATGGAGTGGGGTCCACGTCCCGAGCCAGAACCGCCACCATGGACAGACGCCCACCCGGACCCTCCCTATGCTTTTGAGGTGCGTCCGGGAGTCCACACCTTAGGGGGGGGGGTTCTGTCACGCCTTGGTCATTATATTTTGTGTTTTTGTTATATGTTTGGGTAGGCCAGGGTGTGACATGGGTTTATATGTTGTTTTCGTATTGGGGTTTGTATTATTTGGGATCGCGGCTGATTAGGGGTGTTGTTAGGCTTGGCTGCCTGAGGCGATTCTCAATCAGAGTCAGGTGCTTATCGTTGTCTCTGATTGGGAACCGTATTTAGGCAGCCTGAGTTTCGCTTTGTATTTCGTGGGTGTTTGTTCCTGTCTCTGTGTTGTAGTCACCAGATAGGCTGTAATTAGTTTCACGTTCCGTTCTGTTGTTTTTGTATTTAGTTTCAGTTATTTCATGTACCTCGTTTTCATTCATTAAAGTCATGAGTAACCAACACGCTGCATTTCGGTCCGACTCTCTTCTTTCAACAGACGAACGCCGTTACAAGTATGTAATAAGACCTATTATAAATGCAGGCTACTGTGCAATTGGAAACTCAAACTCCTTACAATGCTGCAATCTCAGCAGGCAGAATTTGGCATGGGACATAATAATCACATATTCTGGTTGTAAACTACATTTCTGGCTGTAGAAACGTCAGATTACCAGATTACAACGGCATCAAGTAGTCTGAGGACAGACTTCATATTTTTGTTAACCAGATTAGAATCAGTTAAATGTGTTTTGTCTGGTCACTAAAGAGATGTATTAAAAACGTAATTTTGAAATCAGTATAAAACACAAACATGACGTCATTGCAAACGGTTTTGCCAACTGGGATGAAACAGGTGTAAGATTTTCTTTGACAAATAGACCCAGGAACAGATCGAAATATATGATAGTTGTTTGACAAGTCATTTGTTGTTTGACATGTTGATTTGTATGTAGGCTATGACTAGCACACACGCATTTGATGCATCAATTAGTTATATGATATATTTCAGTCTATTATCTGTTATGCTTCATGATATTTTGCCCATTATTGGCAAGATATCAGATCTGATTGGTCAAGACCAATAATTTGGCAGAATATCAGAATTGGGCTGTCTGTGCATGGTCATTGATCCCAATGCACTTACCTTCAGAATATTAAAGTGTTCCATATTGTTGTTGTGTATGGCAGTCAAATCAATAACAAACACAGGGAGAGCAAAACAGAGGCTTATCTATTGAATGGCATAGACAAGGAAAGATACAAACACTGACTCCTATTTAGATTGAAAGACTGACATGAGCGATACCTTCAGGTAAACCTGCAAACTGCTAAGGGAGATATTGCTATAGACTTTGCAATTGGTTTAAAGTACAGGGAGTATGCAGTACAACTAAATTATGCATATAATCACTATCAGTAACTGATTAATTGAGCAGCTTCTACCAACAAGACAGATCCCCATCATCATCATCATCATCATCATGTTTAGGCTATGCATTAACTTTATGAGTTATTTCACTTTCTCAACCTTAATCAAATAGGCAGACGAGATGCGAAAAGACAATTACAACAAGCACTAACAACAAGTTGGGAGTATAGGTCAAATATTGCACCTAATAAGTTCAAACGTGCATTCTATAGGTAATTAAGGAAACAATGTAAATGTTTCCGACAGTAAAATGTAAGATTCATTTCACAATAAGTAGGTTAAAAAACACCTCAAATGAAAGAGTCCTTCTGAATGTATAATATTCATAATATTCACAACAATTACAAAACTATCCCCATGCATGTCGTGCAATTGAATAAATGGTTTTGTCTGCATTTAAAACTTAAATATCATCAGAATATAAATGTCTCACCTAATAGAAAAAGAACGAGGTAGAAGAAATAAATCCACATCATGAAGAATTGGTAGCCTAATTAGATTCAAGGTCAAGAACCTGTGAAAATGAGGATCCGATTTAATTTCTTCCTTTTGTAAACGTGTTGTAATTCCCTTTCCAAATAGTTGGTTCCGTCGTAACTACAACTGGGAGAATTTAAATATTCGCGCAAAAAAAAATACAATTTAGGCTACGGAACACGCCTTCACAATTTCCACTCTCATTAATCCAGATTCCAGATTCGAAAATACACAAAAATGACTATCTCAAAATCGTCTTGGTAAAGTAATTAAATCCCAGTCTGTGAGCAGCTATTTCATAGGTCGTAGCCTATATATACACTGTACATATCGAATGAACTGTGGCATCTCCGCATCAAGAGCTCTGATGATCCAATTCGCAGCTCCCACACTTGAAACGATATGCAAAAAAAAAAAAAGATTTGGCAACGATAATGATGTCAGATAACTTTTTACAATGAAATTTCTCTGGGGGAATACGGAAACTACAACTACTGTAGCCTACGCAGGAGGGATATCGCCGAGTGAAGTCTTGACTCTCCAAAAGCCGCGCGCCTCTGACTTTCTGAGTATCGGCGCTTCTTTTGGAGTGTTCTGGCATCACAGGAGTTAATTTCACGAGCTTCGGGAAACCAGCAGAGGGCGATGCTGACTCACTCGTTTACTGGGAAAACTATGAACAACGCTATTTATGCAAGAATATGGCTTCTGCCAAATTATTATGAGAGGACTCCATCTTCTGGTTGACTGCTCGATTACTGGCCTACGGCAATTATTTTCAGTAGATTGTGACATTTCGGGAATTGGCTGTATGTATGTCATCAAATTAATTGTTGTTTTAATGCTTCCACAATTCCCTCATGCACCATAAAACGAGCATCCTCTTTAAAAAAAAGTCAAGACAGGGCATTTGCCTGTTCCTGCACATCACAGAATGTGTTATACATGTTATGTATTTGTCAGGTATATTCATGGGATCACATAAACCCTACTTTTACCATGTCAATGCCAGTTCATAACATGTAGGCCTACATGTCTAACAGAGTTATCAAATGCAGACCTCTCAGATGGCAGAGATAACAACAACAGGCAAATTCATTTCCACTATATCCCATCATTACACTACATGGGACGTTATATTCATGGTCTCAAACCAGGAAGTAAATGTTGAGGCACAAAACCTACATTTTTCAAAATGTCTTTCACTAATGACTGTTGTGCTTCATTGCTTAAATAGGTTCTGGCCATCATACATCTTTACAAATCTTGAAAACAAAGTCTATTTAGAGACAGGCACATTGAAAAACTGCATGGCCAGTGCCTAATAAGGATGATAAACTGTCAGATGGGCATGTGTTACAGGGGCAGCACTGAGCTAGCCTGCACGTCACTTCCTGGACTAGCTCAAACTGTGCGTTTTATGTCTTGAAAATCTCCCCCATGAGATGCCATGTTGGTCGTTAAAATCGACTTCCTTGACTTCAAGTGTGCCATTGAGTATTCACATAGAATTGAATGGTGTGATGTCATTGATGGGTTTATCAATATATATATATATATACCATCCACACTCTTGGAAAAAAAACACACACTATCTGGATTCTAGAACGTAATTGGGTTCTTCGGTTGTCCCTAGGGTTGAACATTTTGGGGAATATTCAGAGGTGGAAACTTTCCGTGGAATTAACGGGAATATATGCAAATTAATATTAACCATTTAAATGTAGATGTTTTTCACATTGAATCTATTTACCATATCATAAGTAGATGTAATTGCACATGATTAAATCCCTCCAATAGAAAAAAAGTATAATTTAGTTAGGAATTGTACTTTAATTAAATGAGTTGACTCTTCACATGGGATGATTTCACTGAACAAAAAAGGGAATATTGAATGATCCCCAATGATCCATTGCATCTGTAAAGCTTTGGTTGTCTTCCTCTCAGGCTTCCATGTCTTCTCCCTGGACCTCCTCAATGTACACCTCTTGAACATCAGACTCTGAGGCCTCATCTTCACTGTCACTTTCCAAACTTCTTAAGGATGGCTCATTGTCAGGCTCAAAAAGCCTCAAATTTGCCTGGATGGACACCAATTTTCAACCCTTCTATTGGTCAGCCTGTTGCGTGCTTTGATGTGTGTGTTCCCAAAGAAGGACCAAATGCGCTCTGAGGCAGCTGATGTTGGTGGAATTTGGAGGATGATGGAGGCAACAGGGGAAAGAGCCTCAGATCCACAAAGTCCCTTCCACCAGGTGGCTGATGAGAAAGATATGTTGGCACGACTGCCATATTGCATCTCCATCCCAAAGCCCTTGCTTGGAAGTGTACCTCACCAGACTGCCAGCATACTTGGGGTCCAACATGTACGCTGCGGTGTGTGTATGGGCTTCAGGCAGATGTCTTCACTCTATTTGATATATTTCAGAACTGAAGTTCCCTCTGCTTGGAGCAACAGTGAAGTGGGCAGGGCAGTGCAAATTTCTTCTCTTACATCTGCAAGCAGAGTCTGAACATCAGACAGGATGGCATTGTCTCCCTTAATCCGTGCAATGGCTACTGCTATAGGTTTCAAGAGTTTCAGGCTGCTTACCACTCTCTCCCAAATACATCATCCAGGAGGATCCTCTTGAGGGGGCTGTCTATATCAGCAGAATGTGATAAGGCCATTTCTTGGAGAGACTCATTCCCCTCCAGGAGACTGTCAAACATGATGACAACACCACCCGACGGGTGTTGCTGGGCAGCTTCAATGTGGTGCTCTTATTCTTCTCACTTTGCTTGGTGAGGTAGATTGCTGCTATAACCTGATGACCTTTCACATACCTAACCATTTCCTTGGCTCTCTTGTAGAGTGTATCCGTTGTTTTCAGTGCCATGATGTCCCTGAGGAGCAGATTCAATGCATGAGCAGTACAGCCAATGGGTGTGATGTGAGGGTAAGACTCCTCCACTTTAGACCAAGTTGCCTTCATGTTCGCAGCATTATCTGTCATTGTCTGTCATTGTCTGTAAATACAATTCCATGTACAGATAAATAGTTAAGCAGTTAGATTAAACAACTCCTTTGTATGATAAATGTTTAAAAATGAAACATGTATTGAAACAGGTGAATTAACACTCCTCAGTTAGCAGCCTCAAGCAAGCTAAACCCCACATGTCAGCAAAAACTGACAGAGATTGTTAACAAGGTATACATGATTTAAACACACTTTGCTGTAGGCTACTATTTACAAGTTAACAAAAAATGATGTATGTCAAATAAAATATATTCACCCCACCCAGTATTGTAATCAAAACTTAGCAGAAAGCATGTAGTCCTTTGCTCAGACAATGTGGTTGGTTGGGCTCAATAGCATCTCATTAGTGAGCAAGATCTTGAGAATCAGCTGTACATGTGATGGAAGAGAGCACTACACACATGATGGAAGAATGCACTGTGCATGCAGAGGGTTGCAATTCCATTGAATTGGGGAATGTTTAACCAAAATATGCCACAAGACCTAGAATTGCCTTGTGTATCCCACAAAAAAGGTTCACTGTTATCAGCTAACCTTTTTGATGAATTATAAGAAAAATTCCCAAAATTCACGGGCTTAACTTCCCATGGAAAATTTCCAGGACAGTTTCCAACCCTTTGCAACCCTGGTTGTCCCCATAGGAGAACCCTTTGCATAACCGTTTTGTTTTAGTTTTTTGCCTAACCTATTCCCCAGAGGGTTCTACATGGAATCCAAAAGGGTTTTACCTGAAACCAAAAAGGGTTCTACCTCGAACCAAAAAAGCTATCCTATGGGGACAGCTGAGGATCACTTTTGGAACCCTTTTCACTGAGAGTGTATGGTATTAGCCCTAAATTGAAAATCAGTGAAAAAATCAGTTCTCCTTTTCACCATAAATGATCAATTTATATGATAATCCTGCACACATACATCCTTTTCATACAGTGCTCTGTCAGGTTATCTGCCTCCTTTGTGGCAGTTTGTTGAGGTCGACATGGTCTACCAAGCCTCTCTCCATGGGTACTGTATATAATCTCCAATGTAGCATTGCAAAGTATCTGCATGTCAAATTTGAGAGAAAGCAGGACTCGGATGTTGCCTCATGCACCAGACTCATAGGCTAGCTTTCCCACAATAAGACTAGGATCGGCACGACACAGACCATAAATCAGGGGAGTCAATCTCAATTCCTGGAGGACAGAGTGTCTGTTGGTTTTCACTCCTCCCTTTTTTCTTGATTTATTAATTAAGCCTGTGAGACCCAAGCATAGATCCAAATGGAGAAAATATGTTCTATCTTTCAGAAATACTTGTTATAGGCTGGTTATGAAAATAATCTGTTTTGTACATTTCTAGTTTGCAGAACAATTCACTGGGAATGTTGCAATGTGATTTATTAAAGAAAGCAGTGAAATGTATTAAAGAAAGCGGTGAAATTGTACATGTGATGGAAAATATTGTCTTATGGTACAAACATTAAACAGAAATAACGAAAACCAGCAGACACTTGGCCCTCCAGGAATTGAGTTTGACACGCCTGCCATAAATTAATCCGAGTATGAGAATGAGTTGTTTTTCTCAAACGTTTCTCCACCACGAAGTGTGAGTGATATAAAGTGAACATGGAGATGATATATCATCTTTGAAACTTGTCCCCTTAAACATTCCTTTAAAAATGTGATCTGAAAAAGGCAATCAAATGTATTATTGTTTACAAAATTCAACCATTTTGCTATACACAAATTAGTGCCAAATGTATTCAAGGTCGATATAGGAGGTCCCTGACGGCCCCTCACACCAATGTTCCTGCCCTTTGGATAGACTACTAATTAATTCGAATTTTGGAGTACACAGAGAAGTTATGCATGACTGATTAGATCAGGTATTATAGGGTAATTAATAGGCAACCTAGGGAGGCCTGGCTTGAATGGAAAATATGATTGAATAGATCACCATTTGATACTTGGACGGCTCTTTAAGGCTTCCAACTCTCACTCAATACATGTGCAACCTGGTGGACTACATTCCCTCCAGTGACCAGCTAAATTATGACATTGACAATGAGAATGACAAAGTATTGAGAATAGAATATAGTTATGTTATATATAGTCCGAGTCGGTATTAACAACACAGGGGATTTCTCATAGACCGTGTTTATGAGTGCCTGCTCCTTTATCTGGTGACCGTTCACCCGACTCCCTCGGGAGAAGAGAGTGTCAACGTCCTCGTCTCCTGCCTTTCGGGCAATGCCCTGGAGTGGTCCAACGCGGTCTGGGAGGGTCCAGACTAGGCGAGGGACCATTACCCAGAGTTCACCCGCCACTTCCGGGCTGTGTTCGACCACCCACCAGAGGGCAGAGCGGCGGGTGAACGTCTGTTTCATCTGAGGCAGGAGACGAGGAGCGCACGGGATGGAAAGACTGGGCCCTGATGGACCACTATAGGTGTAGCCTGCGAGAGGACGTCCGCAGGGAGCTAGCTTGTCGAAACACCACCCTCACTCTGGACCAACTGATAAACATGTCCATCAGGCTGGACAACTTGCTGGCTGCTCGAGGGCGTCCAGATCGGGTTCTGTTCATTCCACCCCCCAGCACTCCCACTCCGACACCCATGGAGTTAGGGGGTGCTGCAGCTAGGGCGACCGGAGAGGGCACACAGCTGACTGGTGCTGGAGGAGCTCGTGTGGGTGTCGAAAGGGCACCAGGCTCACCCAGAGCTCCCTGTTGGTCATATGTATGTGTTGATTTCCTTTCCTGAGCTTTCCCTTCATTCCCAGCATAAGGCACTAGTAGATTCAAGTGCAGCATAGAGTTTTATGGACCGTGGGTTCGCGCTTAAGTTAGAGATTCCCTTGGTTCAGATGGACCAACCCTTCCCCGTGCACGCCCTAGATAGTCGACCATTAGGGTCAGGTTTGCAGTAATTAACATTGTTACTTCGACATAGTCTGCATCTGGGTCTTACCTTGTCCTGATACCTACTGCTGTAATGCTATGCGGTTTGTAAGGATAGCGTAGCTAACAAATTGTCAGCCAACATAATGTGTCACTTATATGAAAATTCCTTACTTTATTACATTGTTCAACATTTTCTTAAAATGTTTCATAATTAGTTAAAGCAATGCATTTGTATCCTCTTTCGTCGCACTTCGGCTGCATATTTTCCACCATTTTCCTCAAATCTGAAAAGGTTGTGAAGCCACGCCCATTTTGGAAAGAATTGCATTATGGGCCGTAAAAGCATGGAAATAGTGTCTACTGCATGAACACTTCATATTTTGGCTAATTTAGTACGACACCCGGGAACTTTAGGCATACTAACTATCCATACTATGACCAAGCATACTATAAACTATAACCAAGCATACTATAAAATCAATTCACATCACAAATATTATGGTTAGTGCGGTTTGAGTATTTGAAGACAGCTCTTGACTTTTTCTCCATTTTGTTACGTTAAAGCCTTAGTCTAAAATGCCTTTTTTTTTATCTACACATCTTACCCCATAATGACAAAGCAAAAACAGGTTTTTAGAAACATCACATTTACATAAGTATTCAGACCTTTTACTCAATTATTTGTTGAAGCACCTTTGGCAACGATTGCAACCTTGAGTCTTCTTGGGTATGACGCTATGAGCTTGGCACACCAGTATATGGGAAGTCTCCCATTATTCTCTGCAGATCCTCTCAAGCTCTGTCAGGTTGGATGGGGAGCATCGCTGAAGAGCTATTTTCAGGTCTCTCCAGAGATGTTCGATCGGGTTCAACTCTGGCCCCTGGCTGGGCCACTCAAGCACATTCAGAGACTTGTCCTGAAGCCACTCTTGGCTGTGTGCTTAGGGTCGTTGTTCTGTTGGAAGGTGAACGTTTGCCCCAATCTGAGGTCCTGAGCACTCTGGAGCAGGTTTTCATCAAGAATCTCTCTGTACTTTCCCCCGTTCATCTTTCCCTTGATCCTGACTACTCCCCCAGTCCCTGCCACTGAAAAACATCCCCACAGCATGATGCTGCCACCACCATGCTTCACTTTAGGGATGGTGCCAGGTTTCCTCCAGATGTGACGCTTGGCATTCAGGTGAAAGAGTTCAATGTTGGTTTCATCAGATCAGAGAATCTTGTTTCTCATGGTCTGAGAGTCCTTTAGCTGCCTTTTGGCAAACTCCAAGCAGGCTGTCATGTGCCTTTTACTGAGGAGTGGCTTCTGTCTGGCCCCTCTACCATAAAGGCCTGATTGGTAGAGTGCTGCAGAGATGGTTGTCCTTCTGGAAGTTTCTCCCATTGCCACAGAGGAACTCTGGAGCTCTGTCAGAGTGACCATCTGGTTCTTGGTCACCTCCCTGACCAAGGCCCTTCTCCCCCGATTGTCACAGTATTCTTGGGGACCTGTGTTCTTGGGGACCTTCAATGCCACTGTGTTCTTGGGGACCTTCAATGCTGCAGACATATTTTGGTACCCTTTTCCAGATTTGTGCCTTGACACAATCCTGTCTTGGTGCTCTACGGACAATTCCTTCGACCTCATGACTTGGCTTTTGCTCTAACATGCACTGTCAACTGTTGGACATTATATAGATCAAATCAAATCAAATCAAATTTATTTATATAGCCCTTCGTACATCAGCTGATATCTCAAAGTGCTGTACAGAAACCCAGCCTAAAACCCCAAACAGCAAACAATGCAGGTGTAAAAGCACGGTGGCTAGGAAAAACTCCCTAGAAAGGCCAAAACCTAGGAAGAAACCTAGAGAGGAACCGGGCTATGTGGGGTGGCCAGTCCTCTTCTGGCTGTGCCGGGTAGAGATTATAACAGAAAATGACCAAGATGTTCAAATGTTCATAAATGAAGGCAGAACAGTTGAAACTGGAGCAGCAGCACAATGTCAGGTGGACTGGGGACATTGCAAGGAGCCATCATGTCAGGTAGTTGGGGCACGGTCTAGGGCTCAGGTCCTCCGAGAGAGAGAAAGAAAGAGAGAATTCATATGTGGGGTGGCCAGTCCTCTTCTGGCTGTGCCGGGTGGAGATTATAACAGAACGTGGCCAAGATGTTCAAATGTTCATAAATGACCAGCATGGTTTCTTAGTAAGGCAGAACAGTTGAAACTCGAGCAGGAGCATGGCCAGGTGGACTGGGGACAGCAAGGAGTCCTCATGTCAGGTAGTCCTGGGACATGGTCCTAGGGCCCAGGCCAGTTGAAACTGGAGCAGCAGCATGGCCAGGTGGACTGGGGACAGCAAGGAGTCATCATGTCAGGTAGTCCTGGGGCATGGTTCTAGGGCTCAGGTCCTCCGAGAGAGAGAAAGAAGGAGAGAAGGAGAGCTTAGAGAACGCACACTTAGATTTACACAGGACACCGAATAGGACAGGAGAAGTACTCCAGATAAACAAACTGACCCTAGCCCCCGACACATAAACTACTGCAGCATAAATACTGGAGGCTGAGACAGGAGGGGTAACCCACTGTGGCCCCATCCGAATTTGGACACCCCCGGACAGGGCCAAACAGGAAGGATATAACCCCACCCACTTTGCCAAAGCACAGCCCCCACACCACTAGAGGGAAATCTACAACCACCAACTTACCATCCTGAGACAAGGGAGTATAGCCCACAAAGATCTCCGACACGGTACAACCCAAAGGGGGTATAAACCCAGACAGGCCGACCACAACAGTGAATCAACCCACCCATACGCACCCCCCAGGTTTTCTGCAGTTGCTTGACAGAAAGGTTGAGAGCCCCAACAAGCCAGTGACTCAGCCCCCGTAACAGGGTTAGAGGCAGAGAATCCCAGTGGAAAAAGGGGAACCGGCCAGGCAGAGACAGCAAGGGCGGTTCGTTGCTCCAGAGCCTTTCCGTTCACCTTCCCACTCCTGGGCCAGACTACACTCAATCATATGACCCACTGAAGAGATGAGTCTTCAGTAAAGACTTAAAGGTTGAGACCGAGTTTGCGTCTCTGACATGGGTCAGGCAGACCGTTCCATAAAAATGGAGCTCTATAGGAAAGCCCTGCCTCCAGCTGTTTGCTTAGAAATTCTAGGGACAATTAGGAGGCCTGCGTCTTGTGACCGTAGCGTATTGAAATAAGGTATGCTCTTCACTTTCTGGAGGACCAAATCAGAGCAGGTAGGTAGGAGCATCCCCGTGTAATGCTTTGTAGGTTAGCAGTAAAACCTTGAAATCAGCCCTTGCTTTGACAGGAAGCCAGTGTGGAGAGGCTAGCACTGGAGTAATATGATCAAATTTTTGGTTCTAGTCAGGATTCTAGCAGCCGTATTTAGCACTAACTGAAGTTTATTTAGTGCTTTATCCGGGTAGCCGGAAAATAGAGCATTGCAGTAGTCTAACCTAGAAGTGACAAAAGCATGGATTAATTTTTCTGCATCATTTTTGGACAGAAAGTTTCTGATTTTTGCAATGTTACGTAGATGGAAAAAAGCTGTCCTCGAAATGGTCTTGATATGTTCTTCAAAGAGAGATCAGGGTCCAGAGTAACCCGAGGTCCTTCACAGTTTTATTTGAGACGACTGTACAACCATTAAGATTAATTGTCAGATTCAACAGAAGATCTCTTTGTTTCTTGGGACCTAGAACAAGCATCTCTGTTTTGTCGAGTTTAATAGTAGAAAGTTTGCAGCCATCCACTTCCTTATGTCTGAAACACATGCTTCTAGCGAGGGCAATTTTGGTGCTTCACCGTGTTTCATTGAAATGTACAGCTGTGTGTCATCCGCATAGCAGTGAAAGTTTACATTATGTTTTCGAATAACATCCCCAAGAGGTAAAATATATAGTGAAAACAATAGTGGTCCTAAAACAGAACCTTGAGGAACACCGAAATGTACAGTTGATTTGTCAGAGGACAAACCATTCACAGAGACAAACTGATATCTTTCCGACAGATAAGACCTAAACCAGGCCAGAACATGTCCGTGTAGACCAATTTGGGTTTCCAATCTCTCCAAAAGAATGTGGTGATCGATGGTATCAAAAGCAGCACTAAGGTCTAGGAGCACGAGGACAGATGCAGAGCCTCGGTCCGATGCCATCAAAATGTCATTTACCACCTTCACAAGTGCCGTCTCAGACAGGTGTGTGCCTTTCCAAATCATGTCCAATCAATTTAATTGACCACAGGTGGACTTCTCAAGCCCTTTCTACATCAGCAGTTTGCACAAAATGCAAAATGTTTTAAAAGTCCTATCTATTACTATTATCATTACAGTAACCCAGCCTAGACCCCAAATAGCAAGCATCAGAACGACGGTGGTAAGGGCTGTGCCGTGAAGGGTCCAAGAGTACTTCAGTAGTTAGAGATGTTATCTTAACAGCATCAGAAGAGACATCCATGGCTGGAGTAATTTCACTAGCAGAATGCTGAAAGGGTTGTGAGGTTTTGCATTTTCAACTCATTTCATTAAAAACGCCATGAGTTCCATATGGAATGTTGACTTGAACCTCTGCCCAGCTCAGAAGGTCTTGGCATCCAGATCCAGCAGGAAAATGATTTTCTCCTGGAAACAGAAATATAGAGAGGTTTGTACAATGTTATGTCTTAGGTCGTATATTGATGGTGAATATTCATTTCTGTTTAGTTTGTGTTGTTGTTTACTGTTCTGGGTGTTATGATGACGGACATGACCACACCATCGTGCTCCTCTGTTGCTCTGGGTGCAGGAACAAACACAAGCTCAGATGGGAACCGAACAGGGTGGCACCGCGCCTATACAAAGAAACTGTACATGCATTATGCCCTTAAAAATTTGACACAACAGTACGTTTCTTGGTCTCTAGATTAATCTTCAGCAGGGTGTCACTGTGTCTGAAGCCACATGCGTAGTTGTAGCAGTATGGACGCGGTATGGATGCACATTGTAGTGGGCATAGTTGATCTGTGGGAACTCCAGGTCACAGTACTGGAGCAACTCTTCGTCATAGAGATCCGAGTGATTACAGAGCAACGGTAGCACACCCAGATGGGATACATTTTGGTACACCCTGGGGCAGCAGGGTAGCCTAGTGGTTAGAGCGTTGGACTAGTAACCGTAAGGTTGCAAATTCAAGTCCCCAAGCTAACAAGGCACAAATCTGTCATCCTGCCCCTGAACAGGAAGTTAACCCACTGTTCCTAGGCCGTCATTGAAAATAAGAATTTGTTCTATATATACTGTATGTCAGGTAGACATGACAACAAACACATCAACTTTTCTTTTCATCAGACAGAACATGCGTCACAATGCCTTAGTGCTAACAGACAGAGTTAGCCATTTATGGTATGATGACTAAAGGGGTTGCTGGTTCAAGTGCTTGAGTGCTTTGCTTCCCCTCTTAGAGCAATAATCCTTAGTTTGGTATAAAAAGACAGACAATGGCATAAAAATGTCAGTAAAACATAAACACAAACACACACATACACACCTCTCTACACCCAGTGTTTTCTGCAGTTGCTTGACAGAAAGGTTGAGAGACAAGGTTTTGGTCACTATATGTGTCACTAGTTACCTTCAGGGGTAGGATGCGTCTCAGTGGAAGGTTTCTGCACAGGGAGTTATAAAACTGGCATAGCAGAAAACGGAAACATTAACCATTGTATCACCATTACGAAATAGATACAATATCAGAAACAGACATTCCAAAACAAAACCAATTGCCTATGATTAATAACCCTATCAGTCCCGTGATCCCAGCAGAAATGCGTTCTCTAACATCTGAACTTTCATGTGCCTTAATAACAAACATGTATGCCATCTGTAAATACGAATACAATTGTTAAATTACGAGCCTAGTTGGTTTAGCCAGACAAAAAGTCAGCAACCTTCCCGCTAGCCACGATTGAATGAGATAATTAGTAGGCTGGACATGCCGAGAGATGAGTTTGGATTGGTCTGCCATATAGCACGCTTCTGTCTATTTGTGCTGGTCAGTATGACTAGGTAATCCTGTCTAATGCGGCTTTTTAAACAATGTATTGTGTATTGAAATAAGTGTTGCTCTTCACTTTCTGGAGGAAAATATGACAGCATGGCATCCGACAGGAGCCGCATCCAACCATGAATGATGTATACGGGTAAGATAGTCTAGCTAGCTACATTTTCAGATATTACAAGTTTCTAATTTTGACAGAAATAGCCAATTGCTTGGATAGCCATAGCCTAATGTTAGCTAGCTAACGCTGAACATGGTTGGTTAGCTACCTGCAGATTCATGCAGGGTAGTAACCTCATGAGTTGGGATTATGGTTCATTGTTTACCTATCTAGCTGGCTACATGTTTTAACAAAAGACTCCACTGTGCAAGTAACCATTTCGGGTGCGTTGGTAAATTCAGTCTGGCTATCTACTCCGATTTCAGAGCACTCTCATCTCAGTGTGCCAGAGAGCACAGAATTACTGATGAATTTACAAATGTTCAACACCCGTTGAATACGGCCAGTAAACGTTGGCAAAACAGGCGTAATTAAATTGTTGCCATTAGCACAGTGACAGTCACCAACGCTCTGGATAACATGAAAACAGCCAGCACTGCTAGGGCGAATAAAATGGTCAGAGTGGGGTGTTCTCTCATTATGTGTCTGGAAGTAGCTTGTGTTACGAATCCCTTTTGGCCCGACAGTCTAGGGGGGATGGTAATGAGACTCGTAACATAACTCATGCAAATTATTATTGTGACAAAGTAAAAGTGTGCACCGAAATAACCACGACAACAGAAATCTACCGTCAAACTCTAGGTTTATTTATAAACACACGGTAATAGGGGGAGCAGCAAAAGGGGCTGAGCTGGACCCAAGGAAAGAAACAATAAATATACAAAAACACACCCCTAAGCTAGACTAGCCTACTTTAACAACAACTAACTAACTAACCAAAAATACAGTGGGTGGTCCGCCCAGTTCTACCTAGTGTATTTAACAAAGTTCACCTACGGGTAGTGTATGCCCATGGGCGACTTGTCTTGGTTTCCCCTTTTCCCACCAGCAAACAAACAAACACCATAAACAAAAACAATACTCACAGGTTATGACAAAGTGCTATGAGGTGCTTAAACAAAAGAGAGGTTAAGACATAAAGCGAGAGTGAAACACAGAGACCTACAGACATGGCATTTACAGAGAGATTGAGCTGAGCTGAGCTTTAGAATAAACAAATGATGGGGTTTTTAAACCATGGGGAAGGAACTGTGATAGGTCAGGAAATAGGAGGAGGTGTGTCTTCTGATTGATGATTGATTGTTGACTGATTGGAGAGTGATGATTTTCACCTGTGAGGGGAGAAGGAGAGAAAAGAAACACACACACAGGATACACACACACACAGGATAACTGTATCCGTAACACTTGCAAGCTCGCTAATGTTAGCCAGTTAGCTTGGGTGCTGGACTGTCGTTGGGATCAACTCTACTCATCGGCCATAGGACAATTTCAGTCACCAACGCTCTGGATAACATAACAGCCTAACCAGCCCTGCTATGGCGAGTAATGTTCAGTGAGCTTTTCTCTCACTTAGATGTCTGGAAGAAGCTAGCAAGTTAGCTTGTGTGCTTGACTGCTGTTGATAGTACATTCTGATGGTTGAGGCTAAAGCTTAAGAGGGTGGGAGCGATGCTGAATGGGTGTAGACAAGGAAGGGCTCTCCAATAGTAGTACCAAAGCATTAAAAGGCCATTCTCAGAAAAATTAGTTTACAAGTTGATCAACTTTCAAAGCAAAATTACTTTCCCATTGTTCCTCAACTGTAGTGTATGAAATACAATTTTGTACCTCTGAGTCTCTACTTTTATTCAGTGTAAAAAAAAACATAATTTCCAATTTTTCTACAAGAGCCGGTCGGTCACATACTGTAAATGCATAGAGCACACAAACACTTAAACCTACTTAAACCAGTGCTGAATTAGAGAAACAGTCAAAGACAGTGACATAGAGAAAACAGGCATCCTGGAGATGTTGTAGCTGCAGTAGTAAAGAAAGAAGTGAGGAGAGTGAGAACTAGTCATTAGTATTCACCACCGCTGTTGTCGAGAGAGAGAGAAAGAAGCATACGATAAAAGATAAAGGGAAGGGGAAGGGAGGAGATGGATAAATACCGAAGCTGTGGAATTAGGGTGGTGTACTGGAGTCAGACGCTGACGACCTGAGCTCCACTGAAATCAGCCTTGTCCTCCCCTTCTCCCTACTCATCAGCCCCAGTTTGAGGCACACAGAAATATCCTGGGGTGAGACACATGGGCCAATAGAGTGTGAATTTACATAACCAATCAACATGTCAAAAGGTAAAAAGATTATTATGATGATTATTAACAACATTATTATTATTGTCATGAAATCAAGTGACTAAGTTAAACAGACAGACAGAGAGATAGATATGCACACATACACACACATACACATATTCTTGCTACACACATTACAACTGCTGCAACTAGACTCTTATTATTATTTATAAATACTACACAATATAAACACTTGCGAAAAAAAAGTTTTTTAGAACTTTTAGCAAATGTATTAAAAATAAAAAACAGATACCTTATTTACATAAATATTCAGACCCTTCGCTATGAGACTCGGAATTTAACTCAGGTGCATCCTGTTTCCATTGATCATTCTTGATGTTTCTACAACTTGATTGGAGTCCACCTGTGGTAAGTTAAATTGATTGGACATGATTTGGAAAGGCACACACTTGTCTATATAAGGTCCCACAGTTGACAGTGCATGTCAGAGCAAAAACCAAGTCATGGGATCGAAGGAATTTTCTGTAGCGCTCCAAGACAGGATTGTTTCAAGGCACAGATCTGGGGAAGGGTACCAAAAAGAAATTGTCAGTATTGAAGATCCCCAAGAACACAGTGGCCTCCATCATTCTTAAATGGAAGTAATTTAGAACCATCAAGACTCTTCCTAGAGCTGGCCGCACGGCCAAACTGAGCAATCGGGGGAGAAGGGCCTTGGTCAGGGAGGTAACCAAGAACCCGACAGAGCTCCAGAGTTCCTCTGTGGAGATGAGAGAAACTTCCAGATGGACAACCATCTCTGCAGCTCTCCACCAATCAGGCCTTTATGGTAGAGTGGCCAGACGGAAGCCACTCCTCAGTAAAAGCACATGACAGCCCACTTTGAGTTTGCCAAAAGGCACCAAAAGGACTCTCAGACCATGAGAAACAAAATGCTTTGGCCTGAATGTAAAGCGTCACGTCAAGGAAACCTGGCACCATCCCTACGGTGAATCGTGGTCTTGGCAGCATCATGCTGTGGGGATGTTTTTCAGCTCCAGTTGGGAGACTAGTCAGGATTGAGGGAAAGATGAACATAGCAAAGTTTAGAGAGATCCTTGATGAAAACCTGCACCAGAGCGCTGAGGACTGAGGCAAAGGTTCACCTTCCAACAGAACAATGAACCTAAGCACACAGCCAAGACAATGCAGGAGTGGCTTCGGGACAAGTCTCTGAATGCCCTTTGCAGAAATCAAAATCAAAGTTTATTTGTCACGCACGCTGAATACAACAGGCATTTCACCTTACAGTGAAATGCTTACTTACAGGCTCTAACCAATAGTGCAAAAAAAGTTATTTGAACAATGAACAATAGGTAAAAAGACAGGCTATAAAGAAACAAAAACAACAGTAAAAAGACAGGCTATATACAGTAGCGAGGCTATAAATGTAGCGAGGCTACATACAGACACCGGTTTAGTCAGGCTGATTGAGGTAGTATGTACATGTAGATATGGTTAAAGTGACTATGCATATATGATAAACAGAGAGTAGCAGCAGCATAAAAGAGGGGTTGGGGGGACACAATGTAAGTAGTCCGGGTAGCCATTTGATTACCTGTTCAGGAGTCTTATGGCTTGGGGATAAAAACTGTTGAGAAGCGTTTTTGTCCTAGACTTGGCACTCCGATACAGCTTGCCATGCGGTAGTAGAGAACAGTCTATGATGGGTGGCTGGGGTCTTTGACAATTTTTAGGGCCTTCCACTGACACCGCCTGGTGTAGAGGTCCTGGATAGCAGGCAGCTTAGTCCCAGTGATGTACTGGGCCGTACGCACTACCCTCTGTGTCTAGAAAACTGTTTTTGCTTTGCAATTATAGGGTATTGTGTGTAGATTGAGTGGATTTAAAAAAAATCAATTTTAGAATAAGGCTGTAATGTAACAAAATGTGGGAAAAGTTTAGGGGTCTGAATACATTCCGAATGCACTGTATATCACACTAACCCACAATAAACTTAAAGTTCAAATGCCAAGACTCCAAGACCATTGAGCGCTTTTGAAGTTACAGCTGGGCACAATATTTGTACCTATCTCTACTGCGCTGCATCAGCACAATGGACTGTGCCCGACACAGTAAAGTAAGGCTTATTTGGCAATGAATATAGGCTACAAGACAGATAGGCGCATTGCAATAGGAGAATGACCCTATGTGAATTCAGCCGTACACACAGCTGTTTTACTAAAATAATGCAAACTAAATGCTGAAAGTAGTAGCCTAGTTATTCATGCAAAACTAAAATATTGAATAGCAGTTTGGCTTCGATTACCGACACAAACGAATGAAGGTGAACAAAACAAATCAGCGGTAGGTCTATAAACACAATATGAGATCGATAAAGGCATTACACAATCTATATTTAGGCTAGTTACATTAAGAACAAACAAACACAGTCAACAAAAGGCGAATGCAAATAACCAAAACAGAGCCTACTAAAGTGAGATGCAGCCATCCATGTATTGGCAAATAAATGGGCCTATAGGCTTCAAACATGCTAAATCAAGCTCATGAGTTCTGCAACACATTGCGATATGGCACAGATTCCACCCACCCATGTAATCAATGTTTTTTATTTCACCTTTATTTAACCAACAAGTTCTCATTTACAACTGCGACCTGGCAAAAAAAAGCAAAGCAGTGTGACTGTAACGCTTGTCGTCTGGGGAAGGAGAGGAGGACCAAGGTGCAGCGTGGCAAGTGTTCACATTTTAAATATTTGAATGAACACTGAAAACGGAAACCCACCACAAGACCATACTAAAACAAAAGACAAAACAAAGGAACTAAGGTCAGAACGTGACAGTGACACAAACAACAACACAGAGTTACACATGGAATAAACAGACGTGCAGTCAATAACACAATAGAAAAAATGTCTATATACAGTGTGCAAATGGGGTGAGGAAGTAAGGCAATAAATAGCCCATAGTAGTGAAGTAATTACAATTTAGCAAATTAACACCAGAGTGATAGATGATGCAGATGATGTGCAAGTAAAAATACTAGTGTGCAAAAAAGCAAAATAGTAAATAAAAACAATATGGGGATCAGGTAGGTAAATTGGATGGGCTATTTACAGGTGGGCTGTGTACATGTGCAGTGATCGGTTAGCTGCTCAGATAGCTGATGTTTACATTTAGTGAGGGAGATATAAGTATTCAACTTCAGCTATTTTTGCAATTTGTTCCAGTCATTGGCAGCAGATAACTGGAAGTAAAGGCGGCCAAAGGAGGTGTTGGCTTTGGGGATGACTGAGTGAGATATGCCTGCTGGAGTGCGTGCTACGGGTGGGTGTTTTTATTGTGACCAGTGAGCTGAGATAAGGCGGAGCTTTAAATAGCAAATACTTATAGATGCCCTGGAGCCAGTGGGTCTGGCAACAAATTTGTAGCGAGGGCCTGCCGACGAGAGCAAACAGGTCGCAGTGGTGGGTGGTATGTGGGGCTTTGGTGACAAAACGGATGGCACTGTGATAGACTGCATCCAGTTTGCTGAGTAGAGTGTTGGAGGCTATTTTGTAAATGACATCGCCGAAGTCGGATCGGTAGGATCGTCAGTTTTACGAGGGTATATTTGGCGGCGTGAGTGAAAGATGCATTGTTGCGAAATAGGAAGCCGATTCTAGATTTAATTTAGGATTGGAGATGTTTAATATGAGTCTGGAAGGAGAGTTTACAGTCTTGCCAGACACGTAGGTATTTGTAGTTGTCCACATATTCTAAGTCAGAACCTTCCAGAGTAGTCTGGTGGGCGGGGTGTGGGCAGCGATTGGTTGAAAAGCATGCATTTAGTTTTACTAGCGTTTAAGAGTACAATTGGAGGCCACGGAAGGAGTGTTGTATGGCATTGAAGCTCTTTTGAGGTTTGTTAACCCAGTGTCCAAAGAAGGGCCAGATGTATACAGAATGGTGTCGTCTGCGTAGAGGTGGATCAGGGAATCATACGCAGTAAGAGTGACATCGTTGATATATACAGAGTAAAGAGTCGGCCCGAGAAGTGAAGCCGGTGGTACCCCCATAGAGAGGGGGTACCAGAGGTCCGGACAACAGGTCCTCCAATTTGACACACTGAACTCTATCTGAGAATTAGTTGGTGAACCAGGCGAGCCAGTCACTTGAGAAACCAAGGCTTTCGAGTCTGCCGTTAAGAATACGGTGATTGACAGAGTCGAAAACCTTGGCCATGTCAATGAAGATGGCTGCAAGGGTCTTTTATCGATGGCGGTTATGATATTGTTTAGTACCTTCAGCATGGCTGAGGTCCACCCTTGACCAGCTTGGAAACCGGATTGCACAGAGGAGAAGGTACGGTGGGATCAGAACCACGCACGTAGGAGTCGCTGTGCAGGAAGCAGATGCTATAGGTCACCTCACGGTCACGGATGTGGAAGCGGTGCATCAAGGCCATGCCATCAAACCAGTGGTCGTAGCTGAGGAGAGAGACAAAAGACAAATGGGTTTGTTTTTGGTGTGTGTGCTCTTGCAGTACACCACAATATGTATATGGGCATAAGCGTCCTTTGTGCGTGCACCATGTTCCTTTTGTGTGTGTGTGTGTGTGTGTGGTGTGTGTGTGTGTGGTGTGTGTGTGTGTGCACTGTATGTCTTGAGTGTAAGTTTATTTTATACTTGTCTTTGCCAAACTCATACTTTCCAGGGTCATTCCGCAGGATCCAGGATATTACCCTTGATCACCATGGTGGTGGGTTTGGGGATCTCCTCAACAGAACACACCAGGGGGCCAATGCCCTCCAGCCCTGTGACCAAGGAGCATTTCTTCTTAGATGCTGCCATGATGAGAGAAGACAAATGTTCAACTTTCAGATATCACACATCATAGATGACATTTTTACTTGTTTGGCGGAAGAAATAGGTAATCCAGCCAGTCAATCAACATTTTGTCCTCAAGTCTACACTGCTTCAGGTCTCAGAGATCGTGACGTCATTGCACGATGGGTTACATCTGCATGCTACACACAAACACACATTCATACTGTATGCGATGACTGCACCATTGTCTTCGAGGAGTTTCTTTTGTGCTTATCATGGCTGGGGTGCAATTTTTCAGCTGGCTTCGCTATAGGAAGTCACAGACCAACTAGAAATGACACATAGGCTACTACGGTGAAGAGTCGGACACCACCATGCCAGTTGTCCTGTGTATGCTTCTACGCACACTGACTGATTGGGATTTCAACAGTATGAGAAAGAGGGGAGTCACCGACAACCTTTGAACTGTGGAACTGTGCTCAGGCCACCCTCTAAACACTGTGGCTGACACTGTCTCTGACACGTCCCGGCTCTGATGAAAAAACACACACAGACAATTTGTTTGCCTTGTTTTTAACTTAGCTTTTAACGACTACATAGAGATGCCAATTCAATACAGGCGTTTTAACTGCAACTCTCTGATAAAAGTGCCTTGGTCTTTTTGATTTAAAGAGATAATTCGATGAACTCATAGATACCATTTTTGTCTTCGAGTGCAGTCTGACGGAAGTTTAAGGTCGTTTCTGGAGCGATTGCTAACTAGACGGAGCGCAATGACTGGAAGTCTATGCGACCAGCTAGCATACAGAAACTACCTTCAACTACCTTCAAACAGCACTCAGAGACGTCCAAATGCTATCCATGAGTTCATCTGACTCTGGGTAACTAGGGAAAAAAGGGCTTAAATGCCAAAATCTCAAACACTGGAACCACCCCAGTAGAGCTGCTGGTGAACTGTGATTGAACCTTTCACTGACTTTTATGACAGGTTTATGTCATAGCAATTAACAGGACGTAAGAGTTAACAGTCAGTTACTCTACCACAGGCTACACACCTTATCTGGAGGATTAAGGCTAGTCATGATTGAGTAACAAAGTATAATGTCACTGCAGGAATTATGACACATACACCAGCCACTGGCTGACACTGCAGTTATAGTTCATTTCAGAACAAACACAAAGCGTTTTCCATTACAAACGATGCATGATCGTTTAAAGCGTAATTCTTAAAACATGTCAAATATACTGTGCAACAGCAGGACATAGAGCACTGCACATTTTGACATGACATAAACCTTCTGAACAAAAGATTGTCAAACAGTTGTTTTTAGAACACCTGAACAAGTGTTGTCTCTTATCCCAGAGCTTACGCTAAAGCTTAAAGCTTACGCTTCAGCTTAACAAGCAAATATGACTTGTTTCAATAACACCAAGTTGGTTATGGATTTCCAGACACTGCCTGGAATGCGGTTTTAACCAATCAGCATTCAGGATTAGACCCACCCATTTTATAATGTGTTATAGGTATATGAACAATCACAGATTTGTTGGTGTGGAGATCAGATTTTGCCAGTGGGCCTATATCACTCCTGTGTATGGATATCATGCCTCATCTAGTGGTTGACAAGTACATTGCATTTCTTCTTCTATCAGAGAAGTGAAACTGATTAAGTTCAGTTTACCACCAGAGACTAAGCATCACCCAGATCTCATTACATTTACATTTAAGTCATTTAGCAGACGCTCTTATCCAGAGCGACTTACAAATTGGTGCATTCACCTTATGACATCCAGTGGGACAGTCACTTAACAATAGTGCATCTAAAAACTTAGGGGGGGTGGGGTGAGAGGGATTACTTAACCTATCCTAGGTATTCCTTAAAGAGGTGGGGTTTCAGGTGTCTCCGGAAGGTGGTGATTGACTCCGCTGTCCTGGCGTCGTGAGGGAGTTTGTTCCACCATTGGGGGGCCAGGGCAGCGAACAGTTTTGACTGGGCTGAGCGGGAGCTGTACTTCCTCAGTGGTAGGGAGGCGAGCAGGCCAGAGGTGGATGAACGCAGTGCCCTTGTTTGGGTGTAGGGCCTGATCAGAGCCTGGAGGTACTGAGGTGCCGTTCCCCTCACAGCTCCGTAGGCAAGCACCATGGTCTTGTAGCGGATGCGAGCTTCAACTGGAAGCCAGTGGAGAGAACGGAGGAGCGGGGTGACGTGAGAGAACTTGGGAAGGTTGAACACCAGACGGGCTGCGGCGTTCTGGATGAGTTGAAGGGGTTTAATGGCACAGGCAGGGAGCCCAGCCAACAGCGAGTTGCAGTAATCCAGACGGGAGATGACAAGTGCCTGGATTAGGACCTGCGCCGCTTCCTGTGTGAGGCAGGGTCGTACTCTGCGGATGTTGTAGAGCATGAACCTACAGGAACGGGCCACCGCCTTGATGTTAGTTGAGAACGACAGGGTGTTGTCCAGGATCACGCCAAGGTTCTTGGCGCTCTGGGAGGAGGACACAATGGAGTTGTCAACCGTGATGGCGAGATCATGGAACGGGCAGTCCTTCCCCGGGAGGAAGAGCAGCTCCGTCTTGCCGAGGTTCAGCTTGAGGTGGTGATCCGTCATCCACACTGATATGTCTGCCAGACATGCAGAGATGCGATTCGCCACCTGGTCATCAGAAGGGGGAAAGGAGAAGATTAATTGTGTGTCGTCTGCATAGCAATGATAAGAGAGACCATGTGAGGTTATGACAGAGCCAAGTGACTTGGTGTATAGCGAGAATAGGAGAGGGCCAAGAACAGAGCCCTGGGGGACACCAGTGGTGAGAGCGCGTGGTGAGGAGACAGATTCTCGCCACGCCACCTGGTAGGAGCGACCTGTCAGGTAGGACGCAATCCAAGCGTGGGCCGCGCCGGAGATGCCCAACTCGGAGAGGGTGGAGAGGAGGATCTGATGGTTCACATCTCCCCTTGTGGTTGGGTCCTCCGAACAGCATGTAAAACAGCATGCTATGCAAGTCAGTTGAACCTACCGTAGCACTGAATGTTTACACAATGTCTTCTTTGGTTACACACTTCTGCTTGGGCGCGCACACACACGCACACGGACACACACGCACACACACAAACAGCCTTTTCCGTAGGTATAAGTCATGAATCAGATGTTTGTGACCCTCTCTCTGGACTCTTCACCAGAATACATGATAATATGTGCTGTAAGAATAAATGGATGTGTCAACAATCCTCTTTGAAGTGAACCCCCCCTTCCCCAACATATTCAAACATTGACTGAATAGTATAATACATTCATGCGCATAAAACAAGTTAATGAGGGTTTATTTTTCTTCTGTTGTACCGTCCTCTGCTCTTTGCCATAGCCATGTCTTTGAAATCACCAGGGGACTTTCCATCCATGTCTGACATGCAATACGCATAATATTTGCACATGTGTAATACTAATAAATATTTGGCTTCATAACTGCCATAAGTGGGGTTTATTCGGTAAACTACAGGTTACTCTCTAACTGTCTTACACAACATTGGTACAGGTGCTGAATTCCCATGGATCATATGCAACTCACTGGGCCAATCCAGAGGAGGAGTTCGTGGGCTATGGGTTCAGAGACTGTGGCATTGTTCACTCCCTTTCTCAGTACTGAATAGGACTGGACAGGTGAAAGCAATATGTTAGTTACTAGGTGAAGCTCTATTGCTTACAGTTTATATCCAGATTCTAGTGTATCTGAGAAATGTAGAAATACACATACATTGGTGAGTGGAAAGTGAGGTCAAGGCCATGTGAATTGTTCTAGGAAACACACCTGTTGTCACATTTCTTCTCTTTCATCCACAGCGGTCATGGAGGACCAATGAGAACGTGTGTATAATCAAGATGGGCGGGGCAGACCTGAGGACTAGGGTTTAAAGTAGGATGTGTCATGCTGTCGCCAAGCAGACGACGTATCAATCAACATGATTCCCATTGTTCTGGCCTCAGTGCTCATCGCTAGCGGTAAGTGTCAGCCTCTATGTGTGTGGACATCAGACAGAGACTCCAACTGCAATCCTGGAAAGCTGAAGGGTGTGCAGGCTTTTGCTCGAGCACAACACTGACACACCCGATTCAACCAGACTGGCGACTATAATTTGATAATCAGCTGAAACAGATATGCTTGTGCTGGGCTTTAACAATAACCTGCACTGTAGCTCACCAGGACTGGAGTTGGTAACCTCTGAGTTAGAGAGAAAGACCTGACCCTGATTGTCTCTCTGTCTACCCCCCTAGCCTTCGGGTGCGGCACCCCTCCTATTGAGCCTCTGACCACCCGTGTGGTCAATGGAGTGGACGCCAAGCCTCACAGCTGGCCCTGGCAGGTACACTGACACCCTTATCTCCCTCTCTCTATGTACAATGATTATAATACTGGATTGCATTTACATAGGTCACTTTTCATCATTATGTATCAGTATGGAGTAACTCGTTCTATCCAACCTCAATATTTCTCACTCTCTCTTTTTCTTTCTCTTTCTTTTATACTTTCTTTCTTTTCTTCATGTTCTTCTTTCTCTCCAGATCTCTCTGCAGTATGAGAGGGACGGTGAGTGGAGACACACCTGTGGAGGATCTCTGATTGCCACCAACTGGGTCATGACCGCTGCGCACTGTATCAAGTAAGAGAGGCTACACAATCACATTTACACGCAAATACACAGTGCATCCAAAGAGGACCTTCACGCGCACACACACACAGACACACACAGACACACACACACACACACACACACACACACACACACACACACACACACACACACACACACACACACACACACACACACACACACACACACACACACACACACACACACACACACACACACACACACACACACACACACACACACACACAGAGACAGACAGACAGACAGACAGACAGACAGACAGACAGACAGACAGACAGACAGACAGACAGACAGACAGACAGACAGACAGACAGACAGACAGACAGACAGACAGACAGACAGACAGACAGACAGACAGACAGACAGACAGACAGACAGACAGACAGACAGACAGACAGACAGACAGAGAGTTTTCTGCTCATATATGCTGTGATCACTGAGCATTCAACCTTCTCCAACCCTCCCAGCCTCAACCTGTCCTACAGAGTATTCGTTGGAAAGCACAACCTGGTTGAGACTGAGGAAGGCTCCCAGGCCATCATCCCTGAGAAGCTTGTTGTCCATGAGAAGTGGAACCCCATCTTTGTGGCCTTCGGGTAAGAGTACGGTCCACAAATAGACAGGCTAGCACAACAAACCTTGAATGCTACACTAAGAAAACAGATATTGACAATAAAGATCTGATGGGTTGCTAAGGGTTGTATCATCAGCACCGAATGGAAGAAAGCAAAGTTTTGTTTTTTAGTCTCTACCTAAACAACACTGGATATGTAGAGCATTATGAGTAGCCTTATATACTTGCAGTACACCACAATATAAACTGGGCTGACTTTCAGTGGCATCACCTGTCTATCCTTTCCTTCTACAACCGTCGCTCTCTCTGTGTTCCTCCCCTGTCTCTGATTGACCAGAAATGACATTGCCCTGATCAAGTTGTCTGAGCATGTGACCTTGACTGACCATGTGCAGCTTGGCTGTATCCCTGCTGCTGGCACTGTGTTGGACAACCAGTACCCCTGTTACATCACTGGCTGGGGAAGGGTCTACAGTAAGCCTCTCTCTGTGTGTGTGTGTGTGTGTGTGTGTGTGTGTGTGTGTGTGTGTGTGTGTGTGTGTGTGTGTGTGTGTGTGTGTGTGTGTGTGTGTGTGTGTGTGTGTGTGCGTGCGTGCGTGCGTGCGTGCGTGCGTGCGTGCGTGCGTGCGTGCGTGCGTGCGTGCGTGCGTGCGTGCGTGTGTGTGTGTTTGATGATCACTTTCATGTGTGTTCCTGTAGGGTAACTAGCTGCAGATTGACATGTGTGTGTGTTTTAGCCGGAGGCCCCATTGCTGATAACCTGCAGCAGGCTCTGATGCCTGTGGTGGACCACGCCACCTGCTCCAAGCCCGACTGGTGGGGCATTGCTCTCAGGACCACCATGGTGTGTGCCGGAGGAGATGGCATTGTCGCTGGCTGCAACGTGAGTACCCCTGGGAGATGTGAGAGGCAGAGAGACACAGAGAAAGGGAAAAAGAAACAGAGAGTATGTATTGTGTGTGATATATGTGTTTGTGCATGAGCATATTTTCTGTTTGTTTGTTTATATATGTGTGTGTGTGTACATGTGAGTGTTTATGTGTGTGTGTGTGTGTGTGTGTGTGTGTGTGTGTGTGTGTGTGTGTGTGTGTGTGTGTGTGTGACTTATTAGCTTGGTATAACTCTGAAGTGCTTACATACATAACAGACACATTTGTGTGTGTGTGTGTGTGTGTGTGTGTGTGTGTGTGTGTGTGTGTGTGTGTGTGTGTGTGTGTGTGTGTGTGTGTGTGCGTGTGTGCGTGTGTGTGTTCGTGTGTGTGTGCCTGTGTACATGTGAGCGTTTCTGTGTTACTGTTAGTGTTTGTGTTGTGTGTGAGAGTGGGGGTGTGAGAGTAACACATTAGTGAATTACATTCACTCCTCTACGTATTTGTTTGTACAGTGAAGCTAAAAGATTTAATTTGGCTCTATTCTCCAGCATTTTGGATTTGAGAGGAAATGCTTCTCATGAGGCGAAAGTACCGGATTTCACCTTTGAATTGATAGTATTTTCATACATATCTGTTCCACCGTTTAGAAATGAAAGCACTTTCTGTACAGTATCAAATCCCCCCATTTGTATCAAATCCCCCATTTGTATTTGGACAAATTCACTTAGAGTGTATTAAAGTACTCAAAGAATGTAGTATTTGGTCCTATTTTCATAGGACGCAACTTGTGACTACAAACTTGTTGGATGCATTTGCAGTTTGTTGTGGTTGTGTTTCGGATTATGTAGTGTCTCTTTCTCACTCATCATTATTCACAATTCATTCATGATTGTCCGTAACTATGGTAGCATCCACATTAACGTAGTAGATTTCAGAAACAAATTCTATTGTTATTTACAATACAAGCCACTCCAAAATGACACAATACATGAGTTACCATTCATTCTATTGGGCATAACATAACAAAACAAAATGCAAATGCATCCAACAAGTTCATAGAGTCACAAGCTTGGAATATGGGACTAAAAACTACAAGTTTTGACTACTTTAATACACTTTAAGTGAATACGTATGGGGACAAGATACATAAAATGCTTTCAGCTCTAAACTCTAAAACATATGTATGAAAATACTCTCTAATAAAGGTTACATTCTGTACTGTCACCTCATATGAAATATTTGATTTCAAATCCAAAATGCTTGCATAGAGATACTATTTTTAGCTTCAGTGTTCAAATAGATGTATCTTTCTCAACACCCCTTGGGTGCGGCAACCTTCCCATCGAGCCTCTGACCAGTTGGTCAGTTGAGTGGACACCAAGCCCCATATAGTTTTAATTTTAATGATATGTTTCATATCCAAATAAATGCATAGATATCCAAATAAATAGTTTTAGATATTTAATGATAGATATCCAAATAAATGCATAGATATCCAAATAAATGCATAGATATCCAAATAAATGCATAGATATCCAAATAAATGCATAGATATCCAAATAAATGCATAGATATCCAAATAAATGCATAGATATCCAAATAAATGCATAGATATCCAAATAAATGCATAGATATCCAAATAAATGCATACAGTGGTTATCATAAGTATTTACACACCTTGGATATTTTTTCACATTTTGTTGATTTACAAAGTGGCATTAAAATGGATCTACACAAAATACTCCATAATGTCAAAGTGAAAAGAACATTTTTACAAATGTTTACCAATTAATAGAAATGTAATAACTAAAATACACATCTTGTATGCAACAAGACACTAAAGTAATATTGCAAAATTACATTGCAAAGGAATATATTTTTTGTCCTAAATGCAAAGTTTTATCTTTGGAGCAAATCCAACACAACACATCACTGAGTAACTGCCTCCTTATTGTCAAGTATGGTGGTGGCTGCATCATGGTATGGGTGTACTTGACATCGGCGAAGACTGGGGAGTTTTTCAGAATGGAGCTAAGCAGAGGCGAAATCCTAGAGAAAAACTTGCTTCAGTCTGCTTTACACTAGACACTGGGAGAGTAATTCACCTTTCAGCAGGACAATAACCTACAACACAAGGCCAAATCTATATTGGAGTTGCTTACCAAGAAGACAGTCAATGGCCAAGTTACAGTTTGACTTAATCTATGACAATACTTAAAAATTGCCGTCTAGTCATAATCCCCAACACCTTGACAGAGCTTGAAGAATTGTGAAAAGAATAATGGGCAGTTATTGCACAATCCAGATGTGCAAAGGTCTTAGAGATTTAGTCAATGAGGCTCTCAGCTGTAATCACTGCCAAAGGTCTTAGAGACGTAGTCAATGAGGCTCTCAGCTGTAATCACTGCCAAAGGTCTTAGAGACGTAGTCAAGGAGACTCTCAGCTGTAATCACTGCCAAAGGTCTTAGAGACGTAGTCAATGAGGCTCTCAGCTGTAATCACTGCCAAAGGTCTTAGAGACGTAGTCAAGGAGGCTCTCAGCTGTAATCACTGCCAAAGGTCTTAGAGACGCCAAAGTCAATGAGGCTCTCAGCTGTAATCACTGCCAAAGGTCTTAGAGAGACGTAGTCAAGGAGGCTCTCAGCTGTAATCACTGCCAAAGGTCTTAGAGACGTAGTCAAGGAGGCTCTCAGCTGTAATCACTGCCAAAGGTCTTAGAGACGTAGTCAAGGAGGCTCTCAGCTGTAATCACTGCCAAAGGTCTTAGAGACGTAGTCAAGGAGGCTCTCAGCTGTAATCACTGCCAAAGGTCTTAGAGACGTAGTCAAGGAGGCTCTCAGCTGTAATCACTGCCAAAGGTCTTAGAGACGTAGTCAAGGAGGCTCTCAGCTGTAATCACTGCCAAAGGTCTTAGAGACGTAGTCAATGAGGCTCTCAGCTGTAATCACTGCCAAAGGTCTTAGAGACGTAGTCAAGGAGGCTCAAGGAGGCTCTCAGCTGTAATCACTGCCAAAGGTCTTAGAGACGTGCCAAAGTCAATGAGGCTCTCAGCTGTAATCACTGCCAAAGGTCTTAGAGACGTAGTCAAGGAGGCTCTCAGCTGTAATCACTGCCAAAGGTCTTAGAGACGTAGTCAAGGAGGCTCTCAGCTGTAATCACTGCCAAAGGTCTTAGAGACGTAGTCAATGAGGCTCTCAGCTGTAATCACTGCCAAAGGTCTTAGAGACGTAGTCAAGGAGGCTCTCAGCTGTAATCACTGCCAAAGGTCTTAGAGACGTAGTCAATGAGGCTCTCAGCTGTAATCACTGCCAAAGGTCTTAGAGACGTAGTCAAGGAGGCTCTCAGTTGTAATCACTGCCAAAGGTCTTAGAGACGTAGTCAAGGAGGCTCTCAGTTGTAATCACTGCCAAAGGTCTTAGAGACGTAGTCAAGGAGGCTCTCAGTTGTAATCACTGCCAAAGGTCTTAGAGACGTAGTCAAGGAGGCTCTCAGCTGTAATCACTGCCAAAGGTCTTAGAGACGTAGTCAATGAGGCTCTCAGCTGTAATCACTGCCAAAGGTCTTAGAGACGTAGTCAAGGAGGCTCTCAGCTGTAATCACTGCCAAAGGTCTTAGAGACGTAGTCAATGCCAAAGGAGGCTCTCAGCTGTAATCACTGCCAAAGGTCTTAGAGACGTAGTCAAGGAGGCTCTCAGCTGTAATCACTGCCAAAGGTCTTAGAGACGTAGTCAATGAGGCTCTCAGCTGTAATCACTGCCAAAGGTCTTAGAGACGTAGTCAAGGAGGCTCTCAGCTGTAATCACTGCCAAAGGTCTTAGAGACGTAGTCAAGGAGGCTCTCAGCTGTAATCACTGCCAAAGGTCTTAGAGACGTAGTCAAGGAGGCTCTCAGCTGTAATCACTGCCAAAGGTCTTAGAGACGTAGTCAATGAGGCTCTCAGCTGTAATCACTGCCAAAGGTCTTAGAGACGTAGTCAAGGAGGCTCTCAGCTGTAATCACTGCCAAAGGTCTTAGAGACGTAGTCAATGAGGCTCTCAGCTGTAATCACTGCCAAAGGTCTTAGAGACGTAGTCAAGGAGGCTCTCAGCTGTAATCACTGCCAAAGGTCTTAGAGACGTAGTCAAGGAGGCTCTCAGCTGTAATCACTGCCAAAGGTCTTAGAGACGTAGTCAAGGAGGCTCTCAGTTGTAATCACTGCCAAAGGTCTTAGAGACGTAGTCAAGGAGGCTCTCAGCTGTAATCACTGCCAAAGGTGTTTCTAACACGTATTGACTCATGTATACATTTTTCTTCCATTTACAAAGTATTTTGTGAGATCATTGACTTATATTGACAATTTAATCCATTTTAATCCCACTGTGTAACGCAATAAAATGTGAAGAAATCCAAATGGGGGTGAAAATGTATGACTTGTTGCCTGTCTTTGGTTAAGTATGAAATCAATTCCCTCTTCTTCTCCTATAGGGTGACTCTGGTGGGCCCCTGAACTGCAAGAACCCAGAGGGAGTATGGGAGGTCCATGGTATTGCCAGCTTTGTTTCTGGTCTGGGCTGCAACTACGCGAAGAAGCCCACCGTCTTCACCCGCGTCTCCAACTTCAATGACTGGATCGACCAGGTAAAAGGACATGTTGACATGACTCACAGAGCTAAGGTTTGCACGCGTCATTACAGTGTTAATTAGCATGACGTCGGCATTCTGGAAAAACCTTACTTCTCAATAATGTCGACTTTTCAGACATTGCAAAACAAATTGTTTTTTTTTTTCAAATGGATGAATTGTTTCGTCCTAGAGTCATCAAACTTTCACAGAACATGGAGGGGAATGACATCTTTCAATTGATGTGTATATATAGAAAATGTCATCCCCAAAAGTGAGCTACACGGGTTTTCCAGGATGCTGATGATGACGGAAAACCTTTTCAGGAAATGTCACCAATGACTTGTCCTGTTCTGTCTGTCTATTTTCTCAGGCTATGATGAGCAACTAGAGTGGAGCAGAATGGGGAATTGAGTCCAATAAAAAAGGACTCAGCAAAATGGCTTTGTGATGTATTTTATGTTCATGCCACAAGATGTCCTCAGTCACTCAAGATAAAGAGAAGGGATTTCCATAAGATGTTTCCTTTGTTGGAGTTCTATCTATACATGTATCTCCATACATTCAGTACTTGATCAATCATTTTGCCATTCTGATTTGTCATGCCGTGTACCTAATATTTGCTAATAGGAGCGTTTTGAGACATTCTACTTGAGAATGTGTGAGGATGATATCCTTCCAATAAAATGTGGTCTTATTTTTAGAAGAGTAAAACGTAGACCTGTATGTTCACCCCACTTCAGAAAGATAGACATCTCGTTTTCCACTTTATGCTCTCATACATATTCTGGGAATGGAAGGGTTTCATTAATGGGTGAGCCAGGCCAGATGTATTCTGCTCTCCATAAAGTCTTCCTACATCTTCGGCTTTTGATGTGATTACACTACACAGACTTGGCAGACAGGCTGGGAATGAGAACGCCACAGAATGAGGGCTATAGGGAAAATTATGTTTAAATTAGAATTTACTATCCATTTTTAGTATCCATCTCTCTCTCTCACTCAAGCCCACGCTCACTTGCTCGCACGTCCCCAAACACACTCACAGACAGAGACGTACTCACGAACACACACACACACACATACACGCAAACATACTTGCTGTTTATTGACAGGGAAATTCTTAAATGAGGGAAGATTCATTGACAGGCTGACAGTAAGCATCTCATGTCTGATTAGAGCAGTTCACTGTCACATCAACTGTGTGTGTGTGTGTGTGCATGCCGTGTATGGATGTGTGTAAAGTACATTGAATTTCTCATTATCTTAGTGTATGTTTTCTCAGTGTCTATGCATGCACACAATAGTTTTAAACATATTTTGAAGCTACACATCAAGGGGCCAATTAAAGTCAGTCAAATCTTAAGCTAAACTGTTTATGTGTAAACAAACGTTATGTTCGTTCACGATGAACCCATCCGGAATATACAAAATTATATTCTACATGAATATTGGCATAAATCAATCATTCTAATGACCATTGGACAGAACCCAGGTTGTACTGTTAAAATAGTTGCTTGAATCTGTTGTTGCTCTGGGGATCTCTAACCAGCTTTCTCTGGGCAGCTTTTGTCTGACGTGGGGGTCTGGTCTGAAAAGAGCTTTGTCTCCCCCTCCCCCACCCCCCTCATGCTCTGAAAGGAGCACCAGGAGACAGCTTGCCGCCTTGAATGCTAAATGCGCCAATCCCACCTCCCCAAATTGTGCAGTTTTCTTGCTATATGTGGTTATAAGTCAAAGACAATAGGCTGATTTGGCTGTAAATTCAAGTGACAATAATTTAAAGTCAGGACGTCAAAGCTTTCCCCTACAACAACTCCATACGGTGTGATACAAGCTCCAACGGGACAGTGCATATGACAGTGCCTATGATCAAGGCACCACATAGTGTGGTTAGAGAAAGCCGTTTACTGGATGTTCTCTATAGGCCACTTAAAATAGCTCAGTTTAACTGTGATTCCTCCATGCCTGAGCCGGGAGCGGGAGGGGAGGGAGAGAGAGGGAGTGTGTGTGCGACATCACAGTGATCCACATTGACAGTGGCGTCACTACTCTGTCGCCTCGCTCGAATCACCCGTCTGCTAACTGGTTGGACCTCGCAGGCTCTCTCTCATTCAAGCAGTGCGCAGTGGATATTGAACCACTAAGAACTGTTGGGAAGATTTGCCTGGTACTTGGTGGCAACAGCCTTGTAAAACAATAATAGTGTGCTTTTTTGGCTTAACTTTATTCCTGAGGAGGCAACGGAATCCATTGTAGAGTCTGGTCGATTTATGGAGATGTTTGGAGAGGATCTATGAATATGGTAATTCCAGACGGTGCAATCTCCTAAATGAAGCAGCTACGAGTGAGTGAGTGAGATTGAATTTGTGAAGGGCACTGTTTTAGTGCCTATTGGTCTAACTAATTGATGATGACTAGAATAGCTATCATTAGAAGAGAACAAGTTGAAGTTGCAGTTGCACAGTTGCACAAAACCCTTTTGTTGTCCAAATAGCCATTTCCCAGCCAACTATTGCATGTGCAGTTGAAATCTGCTATTTGGAACAGTAGGCCTATGTGTAACACACACACACACACACGCACGCACGCACGCACGCAAACACACACACACACACACACACACACACACACACACACACACACACACACACACACACACACACACACACACACACACACACACACACACACACACACACACACACACACACACACACACACACACACACACACACACACACACACACACACACACACACACTCTCTTATTGTTTGTCCAGAGAACAGAATCCAAGCCGCTCATCCACGTCCACCCCATTCTAACAAACTATTGTTATCCACATAGCCATTGCATAACAGTTGGCAGTGGGTTTCATTGTATTGACCATGTCTGGTGGAGAGGGCACCGGCCTGTATCGTACACTTTGTACTCACTCGTCACTGAAATCCAACTGACATTTTCTCAGCCAGTCTGTCCTAAGTTACTTCTGGGGCCTGCTTTTTTTAGAACAGATATGAGGAAAGTTTTGCTTTGAGTAGAATGTATTTTCTACTCCTCAGTCTCTCTTGATAGCTAGTGTCTAGCTATTGAGACCTGGTTATCCCACGCTGCAAGGCTTTAGCTAACTTGGCTAGCTAGCTGGAAGGATAGCTAACCACACTACAAAGGGATAGCTCTCACCGTAAGGCTTAGCTAACCTGGGTAACTCACCACCAGGCTAGCTATACCAAACTAGCTTTTCGTACCTGGAAGGGTAGAATTGCTAGGTCTACTCTTACATTTAGCTCAACCCACTCAACCCAGAATCGATGGGCCTGCACCCGTGGGACTGGTTCTATGGGAAGAGACTCCCCTCTCGCACCCCCCCAGGGAAGCAACTCCTCTCAGTGGTCCGAGCTAGCATGGCATTAGTGACTGGGGAAAGCCCTTTTTCAGCAAGGTCCAAAGCAGGCACTTTGTTGGCATGGACATTTAGGGTATGGAGGAGATAGGCCTTGACAAGCCGCTGGTGGTCAAGCTGTCATTGACTGGCCACCTCTACCCCAGTGCCTCATCTATAACCGGCACTACTCTCCCTGGTAAGACGGAGCACTTCACCGTTTCCATATTCTGAAGGGTCTACGTGATTGCGACATGTTCAGTACACGCATTGAAGCTAAAGTCCCTACTGTTGGCTTACCGGGCCAATTTTCAAGCAAGAATTTACAAGAGATGGGCAATCTCTTAACGCCCAGTGCAGTACAAAACAGATTTCCCTGTGTTTTATATATATATTTTCACACATGAGGTTGAAATTATGAAAATTAGGATAATAGCCTTTTAGTGTAAGAGCTTTTTGAAAAGACCCCCTGAAATGTCAGCCTGTTTTGGTGGGATGGAGTTTTGACCTGCCAGATTGTAAATTAGTTAATAGACCAATAAGAAAGAGAGTTCCAAACTTGTCTGCCAATAACAAATTGTTTTCAGTTTTCCCCTCCCCACTCAGACCACTCCCAGACAGTCCAAGCAAGAATCTTGCTTGAGAAATTGCACTTTGCTAAGAAGCTATTTACTATTTTTTTTACCATTTTAATTGAAAACAATCACATTAAGGTACTTAATTGTTACCCACAACTTAAATGATACTGAGATAAAAACGTCTGTATTGGACCTTTTCATCAAAGGCTCAGCCAACCAGAACCGATGGGATGAGATCTGTGTCAGTGCAGATATCAACCTCCAGGCCTCCAGAGGTGCCATCCAAGGCTGTGGGCGTGCCATTAGTGCCGTTAGTCTTCTGATGATGGGGAGTTGTGGATCAACTTGTCCAGCCTCTCGGACATAGAAAAGGCAAATTTTCTTGACGCTACTATCATGCCGAAGGAACCGTTTGGGCCTTCTGTCGCCGGCAGAAGCGATAACTTCGCAAGAAGGAAGGCGAAGCCTTTAACCTGGGTACCGTAGCAAACTGGTCTTCGCCTCTACGAGCCAAGGCTTCGTGGCAGAGGGCAACTCGCTGGCACCAGGGTTTTCTATAAAGCAATTCCCCCAGCGGCGCAGTAGGCTAGAAACCCACAGTTCAGCTCTCCTAACAGAGGAGCATGGCGTAAGAGTGCCCAACTCTTAATGTCTTGGGGCCCCCCTGCAACGGCTATCCCATTGGATAGTTGAAGGTATTATATTTGCTTACCAAAGCAAGTGTTTACAGCCCGCTGAGGACCCGAGGGCTCATTCTTGGGCACTGTTCAAATGCATCACCCATCACACAGCAAATGCTGTTCAAATGCATCACCCATCACCCATCATAATAATAATAATAGCAAATGCTATTCAAATGCACCACCCATCACACAGCAAATGCTGTTCAAATGCAACACCCATCACACAGCAAATGCTGTTCAAATGCACCACCCATCATACATTTATGAGGTTTTGCCGACTGGATGTCACTGTACCTTCATTGGCACATACTGTCCTCAGTGTCGGGATCACTGAGTGGTGATGCTGTTGGGACTAGCCTAGCTTCAGGAGTTGGCCATATTCCATATTGAGACATCAAAATGAGTATTTGAAATAGAACTTAGGGTTATTTGAGTAACCCCGGTCATATGATAATATTAGTGAGATGTCTCACCGCATTTCCCTGCTCGCAAGACCGCAAGGAGGAAAGGCATGCTTTAGAATGACGTGATCTGGCAAGTGGCGCCTCGTGAAATGACTTGATGATCTCCAATGTCAATATAAATGGCCATTTAAACTTGATGGTCTCTTCTTCTCTCCAGTCAGATGGGTAGCTAATCTATCTCCTCTCCTATTTTTGATACCCTGTGGTCTCATTTCCCCTCTCATCAGTAATAGAGTTCTACAGAACATTCTAGAGCTGGCAGAGAGCCTGGATCTCACGTGGCCTGATGGCACAGCCAAGAAATCCCACCCATTCCCATTGTTATAATATTAACTCTATTACTCAAAGTCAATCAAGTGCATCATTGCTATAACCCATATTAGGAAGCAAACCTGTCTTGATTTGGATTGGCTAAGAGTGGCAGGGAGAGTGGAGAGAAGTTTGAAATTAGTTTTCAACAGCAGCGTGTCTCTAAATTCACCTCACTCTATCGTTGCATGGGGAAATGTGTGAGGGTGTTCTCTATATTGAAGTGTAATTGGAATTATATTCACTGAAACAGACCCAATCAAACTCACTCAGTCACACATGTACAGGCCCAGGTTGATATCAACACATCCACAAACCTGCAACTAAACACACAATCATAGGGTCTACTTTACAAACAAATTAGAATTTGCAATTAGATGACATCTATAATATATGTTGGAAGTATTTGGGAAATGATTGAAGTATAGTGCACTCCTAAGAACAGTGATTTCAATGTATGATGCCAGCTCAGTGGTTTGTCAGTGGAAACAGCGCCACTGTTTCCCCCACCACCTTCTTTATTGTTTTTGTTGTGTTGATGTGACAGAGGGGAAACGGAGGAGAGGAGGCTCCGACAGCGTGGTATTAGAAATTGCGGTACATATTCTGCTGTTCTATCGCCCGTCTAATGATGTCAGAGGGGGGAGTGTTTGTTGTTGGCGTTAACTTTATTGTTGTAATATCCAAAATGGAAGTGGCAGTTCCACCAATCAGGTGTTCCAGTTTTAAAGGTCCAATGCAGCAGTTTTTTTTACCTCAATGTTAAAATCATCTCTGGGGTAACAATGAAGTACTTTACTGTGATTGTTTTCAATAAACGTGATCAAAAACATGTTCTTAGCAAAGAGCAATTTCTCAAGCAAGAACTTTGCTAGGACTGTTTAGGAGATGTCTGAGTGGGGAGGGGAAACACTGAAAACTATCTGTTATTGGCAGAGAGGTTTGGAACTCTCTCTCTTATTGGTCTGTTAACTTCTTTACAATAATGTCACCAGGCAGGCCAAACCTCCATCCCACCAAAACAGGCTGAAATTTCAGGCAGACTTTTTTCAAACAGCTCTTACATTAAAAGGGCATTCTTTACATTGACATTTTAGTCATTTAGCAGACGCTCTAATCCAGAGCGATTTACTGCATTCATCTTAAGATACTGTAGCTAGGTGAGACAACCACATCACATTCGTAGTAAGTACATTTTTCCTCAGTAAATCACCATTATTATAATTTTCACAATTTCACAGTACTATTCCAACCTCATAGTGTGGAAATATATATAAAACACAGGGAAATCAAATGTTTGACTGCACTGGGCCTTTAAGACACCTTACAGATGTAGGACCTTAATTTGATTACCCTGTTGCAGGAGAACCTTCCAAAAATGTAGTGTATTTGCGGTTTTAAAAGGCTTCTGAAGTCCCCTACGAAAAAAATATCAACTCCCACAAAAATGTCCATCAATTATAATCCACGTAATAATTCACATTTCCTGTTGCTGTAGGGTCATTTTCCTGCTGTAGAAAACTGGCACAGATTACGATCTGAGGTGAATCACCTGTTAATGATATGGTAATCCGTCCCCAGTTAAACCCTCTAGCGTGTTAGTCTAGCCTGAAGAATAGGTCCCCTCAGGGAAGAACATGTTCACCTCGGGTACATTGTCCCTGCACATGGAGGTCCTGACCCCTGGAAAAGACTGCCCATTATGTCAGTGTGTATGTATGTGCATATGTGTTTGTGTAAGACTCCAGTGTTTAATGGGTCTGTGTACATGTCAATGTATTAGATCTCCTATTTCCCTCTTTTCTCAGGGGCCACTTGTTGGGGAAAACAGAAGGGACAGCACAGCATCAGTCAGCCAAAGCCATGAAGCAGTCCATTGACTAAGATGTGCCAGTAAACCACTGATTCGGGCTTGAGCGGAACATTAAGGATTTGTATTTCTATCCACAGAAGTTGGATTTTAGGGTGAACCAGGAAATTGAACATGGAGACAGAGCTGAGGACAGGTCTCTCTGTATGGGCCATAATGGCCATAGTGTGTAACTCTGTAGTGGGCGTCCTCACCCTCATCCTCTTTGTCATCCTCTACCAGGCCTGCAAGGTGCCTTCCTGCCAAGAGAGGGCGCCAGTGCTGACAGCAGCCCAGGAGCAACAGAAGGGCGATCAGAAATACTTACTCACTGTAGTCTGACGGTGAACATAAAGAGGAAAAACACTCTCTGGCCAAACAGACTACACACACACACGCACACACACCTCTCTCTCTCTCTCTGTCTGTATTTGAGTCCATTTCTCTCTCTCTCTCTGCCTCTCCCTGACACTCAGTTGATCTCGGAGCAAAAGAACATGACAAGTGTTAGGCATTGCGTTTAAAAAAAAACATAAATCCTCTTATCTCCTTGGCTCTGCTCTGGGACTGTCCATCTGTCAGTTTGTTTAAACCCAGCAGTCTGGCCTTACCCTGTTCATCTCCACTGAACCAGTCTGATGATTTGTGGGAAAGGGTAAATGAAAAAGCGAATGAGAAGAGAGATGGAAGGAAAGGCGGAAAGCGAACAGCCCTCATCTCATCAGCGACAGATTGTTTACTAACTGGAGAAATAATGATGCCAAGTATAGTGAAATAGACCACAAGAGAGATAGATAGAGAGATAGATAGAGAGATAGATAGAGAGATAGATAGAGAGATAGCTGCGGAAACAAAGGAAGGCCGTGATGATGGACGAGAGAGAAGGAAAGGGGTGTTCTGATGTGTTGTTTACTAAGGGAACGTTCAAGAATCTCAATAGTTTAAGAAAAATAACAAAAACAAAGGGAAATTAACTCAACATTTCAACTAAAAGTTGCGCTGTAACACTTAAATGTGTCCGTCTGCCACTTACCGGGTTCATAACCTTCTCAAGGAGTGACACCCAAAGACAGTATAATGAGAATCTTTTAGAACGACTCCCAGAGATAGTGATGTTGTGACGCGGAGAATCAAAATGACTACTTGAAACAGAAGGATCATGTACTGTACTATGCGAATAACCATTCCACGTGTAATTATGATGGTGATGTTGTTCTATGAATAATGGACATAATGTTGGTTTTAATATTTTATTAACACAATAAATGTTTTACTTTTTCGTAACTTTTGGGGACGTATATTACTGACCTTCATTGATCATGTCACTACAACCAGCACAAAATAACCACATCATTGTCCTCACAGTGCATGACTATCCATCGAAATACCGGGAGCAAAGTACAACTATTGCACTGTAGTGTGTGTGGCTAGCAGGTCTTGAATCACGTCTTCCACAGTGTTGATTTAACCACAATGTCATTGGTGTGGGTCACTCCTGTAGCTGCTGTAAGTTGCGTCATTAGCCTTCCAGATCTGTTTTGACAACTGCTATGGTCATTGTCACACAGAACTGGAATAATTACAGTAAACTATATCTCCGATCTGCTCAGAAATGCTAGTCTATGACGCGTTGTAATGCGCAGTCCTTGCATTATTTTGTAGGCTTCTGCATTATACAGGATCTCTGAGCTCCACAGGTCATTCAGTGTCTCTCGTTCACATGTGCTCCAGCACTTCCTGGATTTACAAATGAGGCACTTTTACTGGAGGATACACAGTCAGGCCATAGCAATTGTGTAATAAGCCTCACACACACACACACACACACACACACACACACACACACACACACACACACACACACACACACACACACACACACACACACACACACACACACACACACACACACACACACACACACACACACACACACACACACACACACACACATACACATACCCACACACACGCACGCGCCCACAATAAGCTCTGTGTCAATGTGAAGGACCATAAGCCTAACACAGGGTCTCATCCAGTGCCTCGGTTCCATCGCTGTCCTCTATCTCTCTACACAACTGTCTTCTCTTTGGTGGCTTGTTGTGCTTCTACCTAGCAGGGTTTTACTAAATGAATATGTTCATCAGAGAGGAGTCCCTCTATTGCTGCCCCCTCCACCAGCTTTGCTACATCCTGCCTGCCTCTCTCTCTTTCTGTCTCTCTCTGTCGAACAATTTCAGGTAACCTCACCCGTTGTGTCTGCAAAGGTATGAAGGACATATATGTTATTGAGTCTAAGGGAGGAAATGTAAAATAAAGTCCATTGAAGGACTAAGCTTCTTCCACCAAAATGGCGACTCTTCACAGTTAATGTGATATATCCCACCATGTTTTAACAAAGGTGACATTTCCCTCTCGCAAAGAAACACTAAGGTATTGTGGAGGACAGTTTACTTGACTGTCACTCATTTCAAATGACAAGTTATGACTTATTTTAATGCAATACTGACCATGAATGACTTTGCTGACCTTCCATGATTCAGCGATTGACCCCTGAAGGGCTGAGAGACCTTCTTTGATGGGGTTAGGAGGAACTGCCAATCCTCTGCCACTCACTCTTATCAACACGGTAAGCTTAGATCCATGGGATCCCTCCTATAAGGAAAGGACTGCATTAGCCAGAAGCATTGGTAGTGCTTGCTCATCATTCAGTCTTCCAATTGACCGATCCTGGTTGAGATTTAAGAGCTGGACTCAGCATGGCATTACATAAAGCAATAAGCAAATATTTGCAAACGCAAATTACTAATAAACAGGAGACAGCGCGATAATCTGCCTCTCCATCTGCACCGCTTGAGGGTTTCCATAACCTACATCCTGGGAGAAAGGCTGGGTTGAAGTCAGTCACTGAGGATACAGATCAGTGTGTGTGTGTGTGTGTGTGTGTGTGTGTGTGTGTGTGTGTGTGTGTGTGTGTGTGTGTGTGTGTGTGTGTGTGTGTGTGTGTGTGTGTGTGTGTGTGTGTGTGTGTGTGTGTGTGTGTGTGTGTGTGTGTGTGTCTTATTGAAAGATAATGGGGCATAGGACACACAGTAGTGGAAGTGAATAATGAATGAGTCACCAGGCAGCATCACATATGCTCACATCACATCTGTATAATGGGTGCCAATGGGATCCCCCCCAAAAAAAAAAAATAAACATTCTGAAATCGGGTTTATTAAGCCGATTCCCAAATGTAAATCACTATAATTCAACAAATCAGCCTATCAGTTCCGTTTTGTCACTAATTTCATGTACAGTGCCTTGTGAAAGTATTCGGCCCCCTTGAACTTTGCGACCTTTTGCCACATTTCAGGCTTCAAACATAAAGATATAAAACTGTATTTTCTGTGAAGAATCAACAACAAGTGGGACACAATCATGAAGTGGAACGACATTTATTGGATATTTCAAAAAATTTGAACAAATCAAAAACTGAAAAATTGGGCGTGCAAAATTATTCAGCCCCTTTACTTTCAGTGCAGCAAACTCTATCCAGAAGTTCAGTGAGGATCTCTGAATGATCCAATGTTGACCTAAATGACTAATGATGTTAAATACTGTGGAAGGACCACTAGAGGGCAGGCTGGGCTCATGGATAGTAGCCCAACAAAGCCTGGGAGACAAGGTAACCAGAGTCAATTAAGCACAGCTGACGGTACTAATGAGATACTCTCCTTCCCCTATAAAAGGGAGAAAACTATCTCTGGAAGATGGCCACCGAGAGAGAGAAGCTGTGCTGAAAGAACCACGAAGACGGTGACAAACCCGTGATTTATGTTTGTTGTAGTTTAAAGATTATCCTATTGTGTTCTTGTTTCATCTGGAGAAGATGTGTTTTTTTCCCTTGGAAGATTTTTCATTGATTATGTTAGAATGTTTTTGTTGACAAAATACCCTCAATAGAGAACCGTGTTCAATCAGAAAAACCTACTCCTGACTCGTTTATTCCACCTTCCCGCATTAGAGTGACGCCTAATTACTTGGTACGCTCACAATACAATCCACCTGTGTGTAATCAAGTCTCCGTATAAATGCACCTGCACTGTGATAGTCTCAGAGGTCCGTTAAAAGCGCAGAGAGCATCATGAAGAACAAGGAACACACCAGGTAGGTCCGAGATACTGTTGTGAAGAAGTTTAAAGCCGGATTTGGATACAAAAAGATTTCCCAAGCTTTAAACATCCCAAGGAGCACTGTGCAAGCGATAATATTGAAATGGAATGAGTATCAGACCACTGCAAATCTACCAAAACCTGGCCGTCCCTCTAAACTTTCAGCTCATACAAGGAGGAGACTGATCAGAGATGCAGCCAAGAGTCCCATGATCACTCTGGATGAACTGCAGAGATCTACAGCTGAGGTGGGAGACTCTGTCCATAGGACAACAATCAGTCGTATATTGCACAAATCTGGGCTTTATGGAAGAGTGGCAAGAAGAAAGCCATTTCTTAAAGATATCCATAAAAAGTGTTGTTTAAAGTTTGCCACAAGCCACCTGGGAGACACACCAAGCATGTGGAAGAAGGTGCTCTGGTCAGATGAAACCAAAATGTAACTTTTTGGCAACAATGCAAAATGTTATGTTTGGCGTAAAAGCAACACAGCTCATCACCCTGAACACCCTATCCCCACTGTCAAACATGGTGGTGGCAGCATCATGGTTTTGGCCTGCTTTTCTTCAGCAGGGACAGGGAAGATGGTTAAAATTGATAGGAAGATGGATGGAGCCAAATACAGGACCATTCTGGAAGAAAACCTGATGGAGTCTGCAAAAGACCTGAGACTGGGACAGAGATTTGTCTTCCAACAAGACAATGATCCAAAACATAAAGCAAAATCTACAATGGAATGGTTCAAAAATAAACATATCCAGGTGTTAGAATGGCCAAGTCAAAGTCCAGAACTGAATCCAATCGAGAATCTGTGGAAAGAACTGAAAACTGCTGTTCACAAATGCTCTCCCTCCAACCTCACTGAACTCGAGCTGTTTTGCAAGGAGGAATGGGAAAACATTTCAGTCTCTCGATGTGCAAAACTGATAGAGACATACCCCAAGCGACTTACAGCTGTAATCACAGCAAAAGGTGGCGCTACAAAGTATTAACTTAAGGGGGCTGAATAATTTTGCATGCCCAATTTTTCAGTTTTTGATTTGTTAAAGTTTGAAACATCCAATAAATGTCGTTCCACTTCATGATTGTGTCCCACTTGTTGTTGATTCTTCACAAAAAATACAGTTTTATATATTTATGTTTGAAGCCTGAAATGTGGCAAAAGGTCTTAAGGTTCAAGGGGTCGAATACTTTCACAAGGCACTGTATCTTCTTGTGTTCTGTCATATTTAGCCTCACATTCATGTGATTTGCTGTTTTCTTTTCTGGAAAACCAGAGCTATAAGTAGAAGGAGTTTTATTCACTCATTTCACTTCAAATATGAGTTCCGCCAAACAAAAACACGATAGAAAAGCATTTCTAAGAATAATGTAAGTACAGTAAATGTTGACTCAGTATGAAACTAGTTTGTGACAACTGTATTCAACTTGAAGTTAGCGACAGCAAAAAAAACGAGTCGAACAAAGTATTAGACACTATTCCCTGGGTGGAAATTGATCAAATGGACTGATATATCCACAAAACATCACCATTGTTTTATACCCATGCCTGTGGTCTGTCCATGTTTGAAGTCTGTCTGATAGCTAGCTATAAGAAAACTCAAGAAAACCTCAGGAATGATCACAATGCACTACTTCTTTATGAGCTTGCATATCGAACAACTATTACATTCTAACGAGTCCTGTGTTCGTGAAAGTAATCTAAACTCACTATGATGGGGTCATAATAGTCTGTAGTTCAAACCGTTCAGACTTGATGTTGTCTTACACACCCCGCTCTAGCGCAGTTGCCGTCTACTACTGAGATGAGTGGCTGCTATGTGCGGATCCAGAACATACAGACGTCTTAAGCATGTAGCTCAAACAGGCGATTCAGGAGAAAATGTCCAGCACTTTTAACATAGGCCTACATATTGGAGAAGTCCAAGGAAGGCGTAATGTTGGCCTGTGCACTGCGCACGCGTAACTATCAATTCAGTGCCATGGACAGTGACCGCAAGTCATGGCGAAAAAAATACAGAAGCATCTAGCCGCGATTTCAGCACCATTGGCTAGTGGGCTAAACCACACCTGTAGTGAATGCCATGATGTTCCCTCATGCTATGGTTCCATTTCCCCTCTCCCCAAGAATGTTGAATTGTAAACTGATAGGGAATACATTTGAAGAGTATTGAAACCACTTCTGCAGATTCCACTGGTATTCACGCAGGAACACACACACCAGATATGCATGCGCGCACACACACACACGCACGCACGCACGCACACACACACACACACACACACACACACACACACACACACACACACACACACACACACACACACACACACACACACACACACACACACACACACACACACACACACACACACACACACACACAATAAGCTCTGTGTCAATATGAAGGACCATAAGCCTAACACATGGCCTTTGGGACCTTACCTTGGTCTCATGCAATTTGTAGGGATGGAATTACAATGTCTCACCAACCTTCCATTCATCACATAGCCTATGTTTGGGGCACCATCTACTGGTTCATACTGGCAACTGTCCTTTCAAGACAATGACAACTGTCCTTTAAAATAATAATGTCTAAATATACTAGCCTTTATTGTTATTAATTAGTGTGCCGTTAGTACATGATATTGCTGCTCTTGGCTGGAATGATAATGGACATGTTGTTTTAATTGCCAGCCATTGAAATATGATGGAGGGTAAGGCACAAAGCAGTTTGGAATAGATGTTCTCTGACAAAAAAAATGCAATATATTTCTAAAAAACATTTATTTAAACTATAGGCTGTCATATGCCAGAAGAGGCCTTGCCACCCCTCTGAGCATGGTTCCACTCTAGGTTTCTTCCTATGGAGGTTGTCCCTTGGTCCTGCAACTAGCCATTTAAATAAAAATGTGACTATTACTTAGCCATCCGTAACACTAAAAGCAAAAGTCAGTTATTATTATTATTTTTTATGTATTTAAATGGATAGTTGGGGGAAAAAGCTATGGCCACTGTGCTTCTGGTTCTGCAGGACGGAAATCTGTAAAGCAATTTGTAAAGCAAACTGCTGATTTAAAAAGGGCTTTAGAAAAGACATTTGATTGATTGATATGAAATGTTGCCTGTAATACATCAATAAAAATATATACAGTACCAGTCAAATGTTTGGACACACCTGCTCATTCAAGGGTTTTTCTTAATTTTTTACTATTTTCTATATTGTAGAATAATAGTGAAGATATTAGAACTATGAATTAACACATATGGAATCACGTAGTAATCAAAAAAGTGTCAAACAAATCATCTAGATTTTAGATTCTTCAAAGTAGCCATCCTTTCCCTTGATGACAGCTTTGCACAATCTTGGCATTCTCTCAACCAGCTTCACCTGGAATGCTTTTCCAACAGTATTGAAGGAGTTCACACATATGCAGAGCACTTGTTGGCTGCTTTTCCTTCACTCTGCGGTCCAACTCATCTCAAACCATCTCAATTGGGTTGAGGTCAGGTGATTGTGGAGGCCAGGTCATCTGATACAGCACTCCATCACATTCCTTGTTGGTCAAATAACCCTTAATCAGCTTGGAGGTGTGTTGTGTCATTATCCCGTTGAAAACCAATGATAGTCCCACTAAGCGTAAACCAGATGGGATGGTGTACCACTGAAGAATGCTGTGGTAGCCATGTTGGTTAAGTGTTCCTTGAATTCTAAATAAATCAGTGACAATGTCACCAGCGAAGCATACCCACACCATCACACCTCCTCCTCCATGCTTCACGGTGGGAAACACACATGCGGAGATCATCCATTCACCAACTCTGCGTCTCACAAAGACACAGCGTTTGGAGCCAAAATGTGGATTCATCAAACCAAGGGACAGATTTCCACCGGTCTAATGTCCATTGCTCATTTTTCTTGGCCTAAGCAAGTCTCTTCTTATTATTGGTGTCCTTTAGTAGTGGTTTCTTTGCAGAAATTCGACCACGAAGGCCTGATTCACGCACTATCCTCTGAACAGTTGATGTTGAGATGTGTCTGTTACTTGAACTCTGTGAAGCATTTATTTGGGTTGCAATCGGAGGTGCAGTTACCTCTAATGAACTTGTCCTCTGCAGCAGAGGTAAGTCTGGGTCTTCCTTTCCTGTGGCGGTCCTCATGAGAGACAGTTTCATCATAGTGCTTGATGTTTTTTGCGACTGCAAACTTGAAGGAACTTTAAAAGTTTTCCATATTGACTGAACTTCATGTCTTAAAGTAATGATAGACTCTCATTTCTCTTTGCTTATATGAGCAGTCTTTTCCATAATATGGACTTGGTCTTTTACCAAATCGGACGATCTTCTGTTTATGATTGGCTCAAATGCATTAAGAAGGAAAGGAATTCCACAAATTAACTTTTGAAAAGGCACACCTGTTAATTTAAATTCATTCCAGGTGACTACCTCATGAAGCTGGTTGAGAGAATGCCAAGAATGTGCAAAGCTGTCATCTTGGCAAAGTGTGGCTACTTAGAAGAATCTCAAATATAAAATGCCTTTTTTACACTTTTTTGGTTACTACATGATTCCATATGTGTTATTCAAAAATCAAATCAAATCCAATCAAATGTATTTATATAGCCCTTCGTACATCAGCTGATATCTCAAAGTGCTGTACAGAAACGCAGCCTAAAACCCCAAACAGCAAGCAATGCAGGTGTAGAAGCACGGTGGCTAGGAAAAACTCCCTAGAAAGGCGAAAACCTAGGAAGAAACCTAGAGAGGAACCAGGCTATGTGGGGTGGCCAGTCCTCTTCTGGCTGTGCCGGGTGGAGATTATAACAGAACATGGCCAAGGTGTTCAAATGTTCATAAATGACCAGCATGGTCGAATAATAATAAGGCAGAACATCATGTTGATGTCTTCACTATATAAAAATAAGAAAAACCCTGGAATGAGTAGGTGTGTCCAAACTTTTGACTGGTACTGTATATATATTGACAAGTGCACTTATCGATGTTTCTAGCCTAGGCTACAAATGTGGATTGTTTTGGAGTTATACCGTAAAAAAAAATCACTGGTCCACATTGTCAGGCAATGGTGAAACGGTTTTACGCTCATTCTGGGGCAGCGTGAGACCATTATGGGCGAGACCGATTAATAACGGATCTGTACCCGGAAGTGGGTGGTTGAGTTACTGACTGGTTACCACTGCATAGATACTGCCTGCTGGGATGTGGCAGAGAACCGGAGAATCGCCGTTATTGATAGAAATCTGAGAAACCGAAAATCTGAGGCACAACTAATCACACTTTTGGCCCAATACACGGCGCTGCGGTATAATTACCGAGGCATAAACGGTAGAACACGTCGCCAAAATGATGGAAGAGATACCAGTAGATAGATTTCAGGTTCCGAGCGCTGTCCAGGGAGAGATGCAGCCACTTGTAAGTGGAATGTGTTTTTTCATTGTAGTGATAAAGTCATAGGCTAATATATTATGTTCCTATATTATGCGACTAAGCTAGCCTACTAGGTGTTTTATAACATACATTCTGGCTATAATGGATTGTTGAATTTAGATATTGGCCTGGTGATATTTTGTAGCATTTATTTTTTATCTCTAAAGGTAACACATGTAGCATTGTTCTTGGTAGGCAGCCATAAGGTCAGTAAAACATTATGCCTGGCTTTATTGCGATGAGAAGCGAATTTAGAGAATACCTCAATCAATAGACTATCCGTTTTTTAAGAGATTGAGATGGCGAGCTGTCGTCGGTGATGCCTGGAGAAAAAAAAACATCCCTACACGTTCGCAGAAGCACATCCGCTCTGGGGACAAGCATAGGCCAATGAGGCAAAGGCCAGCTTTAACACGGTCACTGCAAAAATCCTAAATAGTTGATTGGAATGCATGTGACCGATTACGTTATTATTGAATTGTAGGCTCTTACTGAACATTACAAAGCAATCGGGTAGCCTATCAGAGCAACTAAGGCCTAGCTGATGTTCGATTTCTTCATCACGCAGAGACTGCGAGGAGCAGTATCCTCCACGACATCATATGTGGTGTTTAACTCTGAATCAAACCCACTGGTTCGCATAAGATGTTGTTAGGCATATAGTGATGTGTCTCGTCAGTAGGCCATCTTTGTTTGCTGAACAGAGTTCGTTTCTCAGGGCCCTGGGGTACAGTTGAACCTATCTGCAATAGAATACCGAGATTTCCGTGGTGGTGTAGCTTTTGGGAGCTTTGAGTGAAATGTGCATCATAGGAGTCGATGAATGGACTGTGTGCAATGAAGATGTGACTGCCTGACAACCTTTGGTGTGTCTGAATGAAAGACAGAATTGTATTAGGCTTCTATTTACTAGCCATGAATTTACTAGCCATTTACTAGCCATGTCATGAACATCCCAGATGATATGTATGGGAGTCCTCTCTCTCTCTCTCTCTCTCTAGGACCCTGCATCATCCACAGCTTCT